>NC_068361.1:29992219-30057219 GCF_020536995.1 Dreissena polymorpha
GAAATATTTATAATTTCATGGTGGGGGAATGTAGAAACGTATACATTCTTAAATAATGTCAATGACATCAGTGTATTTTTATTACGTGAACGCGCCATTTGTTAACGACGTTGACGTCATTGTTATTATGACGCTATTGTTATTTTTTTGTTGTGAAAACCGTCCACAGACAGGAAAATGAATTGGAACTTGGATGTTAATAAGAACTTTTGACACCAGTATCGGTGTTTGTTTGAAATAATAAGTTATTATTCAAGTCAGTATCGGTATTTTTGTTTGTGAGTTGGATATAAATGTTTTGTATAATTGTAGATCTATGCTACTTATTTATTGTTTGAGATCCGAATGTATGATATAAATGTATTTGCATGTATTTATTATGTAATCTCTGAAATCAGCGCATACTCGTTATTTAAATAATAGTCGCCCCATGTTTCCAACAACAAGGCATGCATGTTGGTATACGTGTGTATATATATGTATGGAGCATTTCGCTTTAATAGTATCTGATTCAACGCTTAAACGAGTCATGCATTATGACAAACCTTTTAAAACTTTCGAATTTTTGTTTCGTCGTCATGATTCTACATTTTGCAGTAACCTAACTCCCTATTATCCTAGAGCAATAATATCGCTGCTACTCACAGTTCACTTGCAGGTCGATCGTGTAGTTGAGGCTGCCTACATCGTTCTCGCCCTCGCAAATGTAAGTGTCAGACGCGTAGCGAGTAGAGTAACGTCCGCAGACGAAGTATCTCACCAGTTATTCTCGTGTCTGATAAGAAACAACGAAAATAAGGTACTAAATGCAAGACATGATATGTTCTATGATTGTATTCTTTAATTAACCCATTCATGCCTAGCGTCCTGAAAAAAGTACATTGCAAACAGCGTAAACCCAGATAAGACGCCGCATGATGCAGCGTCTCATCTGGGTCTACGCTGTTTGCTTTAAGGAATTTCTGTAAGAATTGTTCTAAATATAGAAATAAATATACTAAACATCCCTAATTATGGAAATAAATTGATCCAACTTAGAAGGATGGGAGAGTCCAATGGGCATAAATGGGTTAAGCCATGTGGTATTGTAGCTTCATATGTGTCACACAACACATGCCTACCCTGATCTTATTTGTAACAGTGTAAGCGTGATTAATGTGATTGGTGTAAAATAGCAGGGAGGTTCGTGAGCGTCCTCGAATAATATAAAAACGGATACGATCATACATTGTACAGAACGAAAGTGACTATTATAGTTGAAATGTGTGCAAAAATGGGATATCCATCATAAAAACGTTAAATAATGCAATTCTTATTTTAAAGCATTCATACAACGATTTGAAGTACGAATTAAAGACGTACACGATAACAACATTTAGGGTCGTATAATCTATTTTAAATCATCATTTTAAGTCAAACCCTTACCCACGGCGTCCCTCGACCCCCGATACCAGCGCACTGTGGGCGTTGGAACACCCGAGAAGTAACACTTCAGTTCCTCCGGCGTGCTGCCTTCTTGGAACTTCTCACGAAAAGCAGAGACGAACGTTCTGGGATAATCCGTGGAGCCTCTGTAAAATATTTTTTATTATTATATAATATATTATTATTTGCGTCACATTCTGGTACATATGGTATACAATACTCATAACTATATACTAGTGATATTTTTTTACAGATTTAACCAAAAACACAATACAGAGGTTCATACTTCCGGTGGGTAATGATATGAACAGCGACATTAATGGTGAGGACACTGTAACTTTTAACTTCTAATTCGATATGTTGTGGAACGCGAAGATTTTACTGCATAACTGCACAAGGAATGTTTTGCATTTATGCACGTGTTTCTGCTAGGATTGCGTTGTTTACATTTGTTGGTGTTCTTGTTAAACATAAAACATTAGCTAATGATGAATTTTGAATTGAATTCAAACAAACAAACAATATTATAAAATACGTGTTTGTCAAACATGGAAATTTTTTATCTCAAAATAACGTCGGCAAACCTAACATAGTTCTCGTGTCTCTAATTCGCATAAATTAAATAAGCACATTTCACAATCCCAATGCCTACTTCCGCATCACACTGCATTGTACCTCACAACATTTTACAACACCACACTACGAGACCACAGCCAGATCAGACCACACCATATCATACCAAACAGTGCGAAATACTAAAAGAGCACGAAACAAAACACAAAACGTGAATAAAACGGGAATCACCGCATTGGAAAATTATTGACAAGCCACGGAAGTTAAAAAAATGAAATGGAGTTTTAATCCTCACACTTAGCCCATAAATATTCACTAAATAACGCATTTCACAATAACATTTAAAGTAAAACATTATTTTACGTGAAATTTAAGCCAAAATTAACCAAAAATGTCGTACCGACTATTTCCAGTAAGTATCGAGCGATGACCGTTCCGTTGCTCGTCTCACCACGTATACTCTACCAGCAAACGTGTCGTCCACCTTCTTAATGATCAGGTTCCAGTCGTGCTGAGTTGGCTTCTGGACTTCGAGGTTGCTCTGAAACGTAAGTTTCGCACTTACAACTTAAATAAGGCGATCGACCGATTACGTAATCAAAGCGTGCGTTCCATACACTTTGGTACAATACGAATATCCTATACGATATATAGTGCACAGTTCTCTGTGGCGACTGACTCTGATTTGTTGTTGTTGCCTTCAATTTACATTTAAACAAAACATGATCAGTCAATATAACGAAAACGACATTTAAACACTTTACATAACTATCGATATTAAATGCCACTAATAGCAATTATATAACAGCCTCATGCGGAACTATGATGATTATTGCGATGATGATGACGATGACGACGACGACAATGATTACGATGGCGATGATGATTTCTTGGTCGTTGTTAATGATGATGACGATAATGATGATAATGATGATGATGATGATAACGAAGATGATTATGAAAATTATGAGGATTATAATATGATGATAATGGCGATTGTAAGGATAATTATTTTATAAACTGATGGTACCGGTAATTAAAAACGTAGGCATCGTTTTGCAATTGTGTTTTGATTTGTCAACTACTCAGTGTTGTAAGATACTCACAACCATTCATCGATCAGTGAAGTGTAATTATTGCATATTAAACAAGTTATACAGTACGCCCATCGATTACTCAGTCCATCATACCGGATGCTTGTAAACAATCAATCCACTCGTCAACAGTCCCTCTTTAGACCTCCAACGAATCTGAAAATAAGGAATCACTGGTTAACCCATTTATGCCTAGCGTCCTGAAAAAAGGACATTGCAAACATCGTAGACCCAGATGAGACGCCGCATAATGCGGCGGTCTCATCTGGGTCTGCGCTGTTTGCTTCAATGAATTTCTTTATGAAATATTCTAAATATAGAAATAAATATACTTGACACCCCTAATTTTGGAAATAAATTGATCCAATTTAGAAGGATGGGAGAGTCCACTGGGCATAAATGGGTTAAGCTGAATAGCCAGTTTATTTTACGTCCTACTTAGGTTGCTTCGAAAGAAAAATACCTTAAGAAAGTAAATTACTATCTGTAGCAGACCTTCAACATGTATAGCATCGTTTGCATAATGCCACATTATAAATAAATATAAATATATAGTGTGATGAAGTTAAAGTGATTGATCTTTTTATAGATATTGTGGAGCTTATTTCAGTTTCTTTTTAAACATTTAAACTTATGTGTAGTCAACAATTCTGTTAAATGTTTACACATACATGTTTGAGATATAACATAGCACAAACATTAACGAGCCTTCCATGCAAACAATGAAGAAGGAATTTGTTTCAAGTTATGACTGATGGTAATTTTGATAATATTTTAATGGTAAAGACCGTATTATTAACTTATCATCTTTATAACGAATATTTTACAGATCATTTTCTTGTTCTGCCTGCCGGAGCGTCTATATGGAGACCGACCCAAATACATACCAATGCCGCAGCGTCTATATGGATACCGACCCGAATACATACCAATGCCGGAGCGTCTATATGGAGACCGACCCAAATACATACCGATTCCTGAGCGCCTATGTCTTGAAAATAGCACCTCAAGGTAGCAGGCTGTCCGCGGCGGATTTGCATCTTGTTGTGTGATACGCCGGAAACAATTGTCAGGACACCCAGATCTAGGTGGTGGAAAATGTGGAACGTACTAGATTATAGAGGTTATAGTAGAACAATAGACAAGGTTAAGAAAACCGGTCATATATATTCAGCAGTGAATGTTCAGCAGTTTAACACGATACGCTTGGATTGCCAATACTTTTATCTGGTGACGTATTATTCTTTATATATAGCAAACTGAAACTCCAGACACACTATCAGGAGACAAATTATCGTAAACATCAATTGTTCTTTTACTAAAGGCACGTGACCAAATACCTGCAAAATACAAAATAATAAATCCAATAAAGTTATGGAAAATGCCTTGAACGTTTAATGCAAAACATTTAGGATTTAAATCGATTAAAGACAACCTCAAACTAAGCACATAATTAATTAAAACAAACCGAAATAACAACACACAAGTAAATACCGTCACCTCTCAGGTAATGAAGAAATCCGTAATATTCATTCTGACTAATATATTGAGCATTTAATCATCGTTTGCCTGCAAAGCTACAGCTTGCTTCCGTGTGAAGTATCACTTAGCGATACTTATTATAATCAAGACGACTAATACAGTACTCTAGTGTTTTGAAATAATGACTGCTATGCGTTCGATTATAATTCCGATGAAGCAGAGCAGCCTAGCAAAAATAATGTGATCAACATGTTTCTTTTCCTAACGCTGAAAGTAACAATAACATTCATTTTGTCCAAAGGTGGTCCGAATGGAAGTGCTGAGCAGATACAAAAAAAACGATAGATAACATGAACAGGAAATGAGTGCTAGCAGTAGTAGAATGTGCCTCGGGAGGTAAGATGATTTCGATTTGTTCTCAAGTGACAAGAAATCGATATTCAACAATAAACACAAATTACTATGTAATATATGGACTACATTTATCTCTATGCCCATGCGTGAATGCTACCCGGAGCAAGCCATATGTGTTATCATAAGTCTAAGACGTAACTTTGAAGAGAGGACATGCTTGTGCTACGTTGACTTGAATGTCTTTATCTAGAAGCAAGTAAAGTTGTACTAACATTTGAACAACACACACGCATGCACGCACACACAGACACACACACGCACGCACAATATACGACATAATTCAGAAGTAAAAAATTGACTATCAATTTAGTGAACATTGAGCTAAAAATACATTTATCGTAATGGAACAAATGCACCTACATTGCACTTTTATCAAAACAAGCAACGCGACACTTTCTCGTATAAAGGTGTAAATTTGTGCCAAGTTATTAAAAAATCCATCAATATATGGCAAAGTTATGGTTTAGACTGGAATGTTTTTATCGCCACATTTGATGTGTGCCCTCTACATGTGACCTTAACCATTGAGATGGAGAGACGGGTGTTATATGCGTTGACCTTTTTAAGGGTTGACAGTTGCGCTTAGTCATTGTTATTTAACGTCTTTTAATAAATATTGATGATAAAATTTAGATAGGAAATTCAAACAGACAGAAGTAATGCCGGACGGACAGAACGACAGAAAGACACACAGCTTTATGTCGCCTTCTTCGGAGGGGGAATACAAATGCAACTGAGCAGAATAACACCGCCATTTATGAATTGGTCTGAACAGCTGTATATGTGTTGTTATGGACGTGCGAAAAAGGACCCGACATTCACGCGACTTGGAATGATATAACCAAAGAACGATCGGATAAACTTGACGCCTTTTGATTTTCAACCAAAGTTGATCTGGATTACACATTTCTACAAATGATGATTCTACAAAGCAGCAAGAGACTTCACCTTACATGATACGGACGCCATGATAAGTGGCAAAATCGTTTTTGTAACGAATACTGCCATGATTCTAGAGGAGCTGATCGATTTTAGCGCGGAATTGACAGCTGACAAATAAATAGAAACTGCGCAATTATTCGAGTTTTTCAAGCAGCAGCTAGGGGCGATGACGGATATTCGTAAAATAATCAAACCACGGAAGCACATGATCGACGAACGGCGTCCTCAAGCAAACAGCCGACCATGACCAGAGACGAAATTATAAAACATCATCTTTCAATTTCCACACCCAGTGAACAAAGGATGACGTTACAGCTGCTGGCATTTGACCTTGACGATCAGCTCGAGAATGTTATCCCAAAGGAAATGTTGCAATCAATTCATAGCTCAGCAAAAAAGTGAGAACTGTTGCTCTTATTATCAGTCTAAGAGTTCACTTTAATTCATTGACACTGACGACAAAATCGTGTTCTTGTATGATACGGAGATAGATTTGTAAACAACATTTTCAACCTGGGCAGAATACAGGAGCATGGCGGCGTGTGTGTTATGCCTGGTGCTACATTCATGATTTGGTAATCCTTCTTGATCATGTCCGTGTTAAATTACGTGGAATATGCAGTTCATTATTCACAATGTCTCGTTATATTATGGGATTAAGTTTATACTTGTACCGAACTTGAAACCGAAACTAAACGGGATTCATACAAGTCACTTGCCTTAAATAAATAAAGGACCTACTAATTGTTTATAATAATAATTCAATACTACTCCAGCAACTGGAGTTTCACTTCTTAATAATGTATGTTTTGAGAGTTTTGAAATGAACGCTTCTATATATAAACCACGCCTCAACAAAACGCAGGCAAAACCAAGGGCAGCACAAACTGCCGGAAAACAAAATGGGCCCACGAGCAGTCAAGAGGTTCCATGTCTCCTTCTGCGACGAGGAAACAATAAGCACCCACGGTATGGAAAGTGTGCTATAAACAAACTAATTGAGCAAATGACAACTTGTTTCGTGTACTTAACATGCAAAATAGCAAAACTAGAATTGTCGATTGACGAAAGAATAGAAAAACAAGTGATACAACAAGTGACCAATATAGTCATTAAATACATTGTCAATAAATGTAGACAATACAATTCTGACAATAATAGACGACTACCGTCGTGATGTGGAAAATGTGTGTAATGACTTCCAACGTGCAACGAAAGTACTAAACGAGAATGCGTCGGGTTGCTCAAAATCCTGCAATTTTGTCGTGCGTTACCTTCCGGAATCCCAGTCGGAAAATATAATCGAATAGGAGAACAAATTCTCGACGGTCTAAAATAAAAGGCGAAAGGATCGCAAGGGCCGAGAGAAAACACGCATACGACTCTCGAAAATACGGAGTCGATGTTGCAATGTGCAGAAAATAAAAAGATAAAGACACCATCCTATCAAACAAAAAAGAACTCAAAGTACACCATCAATACATGTTTACATCGAAGATGAAAAGAGCAAAGAAACTCTTGCCAACGAAGTAAACCTGCGAACAATTGCCAACCTTATCGGACGCGATAGGTCACTGTTCATGGCAACAGACTCGTGGCGACACAACAAGAGACGACGGTGCGCAGTGGATCAAGGTTCCATTAAAAGGCGAGAGGAGACATCCCGATAAACGCATCGGCGTCGCCTAGACAACCAAGAGACGACCGAAAACCACAGACGACACCGTTACAACCCATGTCGTTGGTATCCCCTTAGCAAAATCTACCTACTTTCCCTGACAACGTATTACAATACTTGTTAAACAGACAAAACAAATGATGGAAAGTTCAGAAGACAGCTCGTATGAGCGTTGTTGATGCATCCATTCATTCAAACAAGCAAGTAAATGTGGCGGGATCTATTTGACGTTTGGCAACTTTTGTGGCGTGACGCCGGAAGCCATTGTTAGAAAACTTATGCCCAGTAAATGAAGTAAAATCTATGACATGCGGCACGCGCTTAAACGGCACGTCTACTGCTGCTATTCTTTTTCGTTCCCTTAGAAAATATAAGAATGTCAGGTGCAAAAATGATGAATGGCTTGTGAATGTAATAATAATTGTGTTAAAAGGTAAGGTTTCACTACATTGATATATAGTTTAGTGGTATACATGACATGAACATTAAATATTTCCTTTTGAAAGATTATTTTTATGGGTGTTATGGTATTGCATAATAAATATATTGAATATACATTAAAATTGATTAATTTTTAAATGTTATTTCTATGGTCAATATGTTTGAAATACAGTATTGCTTGAAGTTTCAATTATGAGTGACTCAAGATAAACAGCTTTTATTTGAAAATGTAAAGTGTATGCATTTTCTTAAAGTAATAACGCAAGAAATATAAAAGTTACACTTATATTAAACTAATATCAAATTGAAGAATTGTTATTTTTATAAAACGGAACAGAACAGCACGTTATTGCATAACACATAAACAAAATGATAATACAAAATACATGAATATAGTAAGCCGTTTTATCGAAATAGTTAAATCTAGTAATGGATGAACTTGAGAAACTTAAACAAAAACTTGTTTACTCTCATATGTTTACAGTGTAAATAGATATATGTGGAACTGTTTTAGTATGTAATACATACGATTTAACAGTACTGTTTAAGAAACTCACACTAATACCATTAGAGTCCCAATCACATAATAGTTAAGTTTGGAACAATGTCACGATAACACCCATTTGTTTGTTATTTATGGCCCTCATTTGTACGGAGTTGAAAATTTGTCAAGTTTTGTAAGTTTGCAGAGTTTTCCGTTTTTAGTTTATACTAGTTTTAATGTAGTTTTCTCTAATCTGTGTAAATGTAGAACATTTCAACACAAAGTAGAATTAATTATTCACTTCATAGCTGTTACTTAATTGGCAGATTCGCAGTCCTCTCCATGCTATCCTATCTACCAGTCTGAATAGGTAATGTGCACTGTTACCTTTTTTCGTAATCGCTGTTTTTTAAATTTAATTTTATCACTTTACTTGCTTGACACACATTTTGGATACTTTCGGTTTATTTGCTACAACTCGCCCTCATTTTTCTTTAGGTTATGTAAAATCCGACCAAATTTAGAAACCAGTCTTCCAGAAGTTAGGAAATGGTGCTCACATAAAAAAATATTCCTTGTCAGTTTTACTTTAGGCACCCAAGCGCTAACCCGTGCTCTCATAAAGGAAAGATGAATTAGAAGTTTAATTGTTTTGGCAATACATATATAGCGAGTGAATGGCTCAGGCAGCTGTTTCTCATAATTCAAATGTTGGAAGTAATTTGGAGGAGGATTTTTATTTAACCGTGCAGAATCGGTGGGTGAGGAATCGTCGAATTCAAAATCGTTGTCTACTTGGAAGCGCAAGTCTATAGAAGATACATTGGAACAGAATGCTAATAATATAATAAGTTTGTTGGAGACGAAAATTGACAAAGTGTTCTCAGTGTTGGAAAAATTATTGTCAGCAACTTCTGAAAATGAAAGTAATTCGTTCGGCTCTGCAAATGGCAGGTGTGAAACGATGACTAGGAATGTTACATGTGGAAACTGTTCACCTACTCGCACAGAGGATGAACTGTCTTTACTTGTTGGAAAAGATGAAAGACATGAAGTTTTGTCTGATGATGAATCTTTAACAGATAGTAATATAACAGATGAACCATTGTCACAGTCTACAAAATATGTGTTGGTATATTTATTTGGTGATGATTCAAAATCTGACAAGAAGAAGGGTATTGGTTTGGAGACTTGTCAGAAGGAATTGCTTGATAAAATTGTGCATTAAAGCAACCCTGCGAAATTTTCATAATTTTAAGAATCCACTAAGGATTCTTTTCCATTGAGTGAATAGTGTGATTCGTTTCTCAATGTACCAAGTCAAGATCCAATTATCGAAACATTATTGTCTTAACATCAATTGCTCCTTTACCTAAGGCATGTGACCAAATGCCTGCAAAATTCAAAATAATAAATCCAACAAACTTTGCTTAAAACAAACAAAGTTAAATAAAGTTATCAAAATCGCCTTGAAAGGGTATTGCAAAACATTTATAGGTTAAACCTGTTAAAAACAACGCCAAACTAAGCACTAATAAATTAAAACAAACAAAAATAACAACACGCAAGCAAATACAATAGCCTGTCAATTTATGAAGTAATATTACTTATACATGAGTACGTGATCCGTTATATTCATTCTGACTTGTAAATGGAGCATTTAATCATCGTTTGCCTACAATGCTACAGCTGGCTCCGCGTGAAGTATCACTTAGCAATACTTATTATAATCAAGACGACTAATACAGTACTCTAGTGTTTTGAAATAATGACTGCTAAGCATTCGAGTATAATCCTGATGATTCAGAGCAGCCTAGCAAAAATTTGATCAACGCGTATCTTTTCATAAAGCTGAAAGTAACAATAACATTCCTTTTTATCCACAGTTGGTCCAAACGAACCTGCTCAGCAGATACCAAAAAACCGAGGAACATGAACATGACAATGAAATGAGTGCTAGCAATAGCAGAATGCGCATCGGAGGGTAGGATGATTTGATTTGTTTCCAAGTTATATGAAATCGATATTCAACAATAAACACAAAGTATTATGTAATTTATAGACTACGTGTACGTTTATCTCTATGCGCATGCGTGAATACTACCCGGAGCAAGCTATATGTGTGATTATAAGTCTAAGAGGTTACTTTGTAGAAAGGACACGCTTGTGTTACGTTGACTTGAATGTCTGCAATCTAGAAGCAAGTTAAATTGTGTTAACATGTGTACAACACACACGCATGCACGAGCACACAACACATAAACGCACAATATGCCACAGAAGTCAGAAGTAAACAATTGACTATCAATTTTGTGAACATTCAGCTACAAAGACATTTATCCTAAGGGAACAAATGCACCTACATTGCACTTTTGTCAAAACAAGCAACGCGTCACTTCCTCGCATGAAGGTGTACATTTGTGCCAAGTTATTTAAAAATCTATCAATATATTGCAAGCTTATGGATTAGACTGGAATGCTTTGATCGCCACATTTGATGTGTGACCTCTACATGTGACTTTTACCTTCGAGATTGAGGGATGGGTGATATGAGATTTGATTAAGATAGGAAATTCTTCAAACAGACGGACAGACAGGCATAAGTAATGACGGACGGACAGAACGACATAAAGACACACAGACACACAGCTTTATGTCGCCTTCTTCGGAGGCGGAATACAAATGCAATTGAGCAGAATAACACCGCCATTTATGATTTGGTCTTACTCAAATCAACCTGAACAGTGTATATGTGTTGTTATGAACGTGCAAAAAAGAACCCGACATTCACGCAGCGTGGAGTGTTATATAACCAAAGAAAGATCGAATAAACTTGCAATCAATTCATATCAGCAATAGGGAAATTGAGAAAACATTAAATGACTTCGTACAGAAATTATGTATTGTCAGAAATACAAATTAACAAGACTATTGCCAAGCAATATATGTCCCCTACCGGCTCCACCATTGTCAGAAATTCCACCATTGTCAGAGCAACCAGAATTTTTGATGCAGGAACAAAATGAAATGACGTGCATAATGTGCATATTGCCATCTATCCATGTTTCAAGTTTCATGAACAAATATGAAGAACTTTTAAAGTTATCGCAGGATCCAGAAAAGTGTGACAGACAGACAGACTCACAGACGCACAGAGCGCAAACCATAGGTCCCCTCCGGTGAAACCGGTAGGGACAATAAGAAACATTGATCTCATATGTGCTACCAAATCATTGCGTCTCGACTGACATATTCAATTATGGATAAAAGACTCTCAGCTGACGGTCGACCTATACACTAATTATTTGACATCGACTATCCGCCTGAAATGCCTGACAGTTGTTAGACAATTTAAATGTCACTTTTCTAGCCACGACAATCCATACTTCTGACAATGCAGGTCATTACACAGCAGACCTAGTGGAAATGGGAGTGGAAATTTACACACATATTTTCCAGTCCACTCCACCAACAAGCAAATGGCCTAGCGGGATACGCGCTTCCAACAGTATAGCGCTTAATGCACAAAGCTCGCAAACGTGGACAAGAACCATAATTTGCATTCTGGAGAACAAGACCACCCCTGTTAAATTGGGAAATACCCAATTGCAACTACTTTATGAATGACACTCTAGATCTGTACTTCCTGTCACTCACAACTGTTAACACAAAACAAATTTGAACTGACAAACATGGAAAAATAAAAGATTATCAAGCATTATTTCGATAGGTCTTGAGAAAACATTTCCAAACTCAAAGTCAATGAATATGTACGAATCAAATATGTTAAATGTATGATACCCGTCAATTCATTAAAGTTCACAATGTAAAATCGTATATATAAAGTGCACATCAGGAGCGGTAGAATTCATCGTTGTTTTCGTAGTCTATTACACAAAACCAACGGGAGCTTTCCTGAAATCACATTTGTTGAGGCGAACATCTTATAAACCATTCCCCACTTGTAGCCCCAAGTACAAGTAGCCCGCTTCATTCCCCACTTGTAGCCCCAAGTACAAGTAGTCCGCTTCCCATCAAATATGTCATCTCAGCTTTGCCGTTTTTTTTTCTTAACCCTTTGCATGCTGGGAATTTGTCGTCTGCTAAAATGTCGTCTGCTGAATTTATAAAATTCGCATTTTCTTCGATTTTTTTTCAAAGAATACTATCAGAATAGCAAACAGTTTGGATCCTGATGAGACGCCACGTTCTGTGGCGTCTCATCTGGATCCAAACTGTTTGCAAAGGCCTTAAAAATTCGGTTCCCGCATTATAAGGGTTAAGATGAGGTTTTAAAAATAACTGCGTGAATCTTTACCGGATTGCAGTGATTGTCTAACTTAAGTAGTAACATTTTTTAATCGTTTGCTTAAATGAGAGTTGGAAGTTTCTTATGTATGAACGTTCATAGAAATACTATAAGCAAATAAGCGCTATGCTGGTTTTATAGTACATGTATATGTATTGTTTTATGTGTTTTCATGTTTAGCGAAAGATTAAAACAACCAAGTCTTCCCAACATGCTGTCACCACCAAAAGCAGGAAGCAATTGGATCAGAGCTGATTTTTTGTGTGTGTATAAAACACATATGTTGAAGGTTTCCTTTCTTTTTGTTTGCAATAACTCGTTAAATGCGTTCGTAACTCTGTATAAATATAATTGACTTTAAAGTGAATACATTATGTTAATGAGGGCTGACAGAGCGCAAAAATATACGAACATAACTGGGCTAAACAGTATGCCATTTCATTTCTTCGATTTCTATGTATTAGAACAATGACTGCTTTCACATTCAGCTTAGTGACAGAGAAAAAGGGTTCAATTGAAGTGAAAGAACGCGATTTTGAATACCAGACATATTGTGGTAAAATGACAGAATAATATCGATGTTGATGTCGTTTCAAAATCGCGCCTAGTTTCTGATCCGATTTCGTACAGTATAAAACAACAAAGTAGGACCGATGTTAACATTTATATGGACGCAATTAAATTCAAAATACGAAACAAAATCCTTATGCTATCGGTTTTAATGCCTGAAAACAAAAGCTATGTGCTCTTCTTTGCATTTATTATTTTATTTATTTACGATAAAAGGCTGAATGGCCGTGTTGTAAGTTCGATAAATTGTGTTTTTCTCAGCGGACGGAGATCTACCTGTCTGTTCCTGTCGAAGTAAATTATTAAATCTGGTTTTATCATTTTAGTAAACAAGTATTGTTCAAACATAAACAATAAATAACTTTATAAAATCCACTCGATTAAACGCTTAAGTGATGAACAGATCTAGTTTAATTTTTTCTTATTTCAATATACATGTATTGTTTGAATATATTTGAGCATATTTGGGAACGAATGCTTGAACATATAAAATAATTATTCGAGTGTTTAGACACAACAACACTTTTATCACCACGTTTTAAAAATTAAAAACATTAAACGTATTATTGGTAAGTATTGAATCTAATAAAATCGTTAACAATACTCACATATGGTAACAAATATCCAAGTATTGTAAAACATTTTTGTATAGAAATTGGTTCTGCGCGACGGAGAAGAAAGTGTCGTAAATGAATATGGAAATATAAAGCTCTACTTATTATGTACTACGAGAAGTGACTAGACAAGTCGTTACTTCCTGTTTACACAATAAGCTCTTTCTTAACATCTGAGTTAACTTCCTGTACACTTGACATAATGTCTAAATGGCAACGTTGATTAATCAGTAAATAGGATGAAGTAGTAGAAGTAGTAGTAGTAGTAGTAGTAGTAGTAGTAGTAGTAGTAGTAGTAGTAGTAGCAGTAGCGGTAGTAGTAGTAGTAGTAGTAGTAGTAGTAGTAAAAGTAGTAGAAGTAGTAGTAGTAGTAGTAGTAGTAGTAGAAGTAGTAGTAGATGTAGTAGTAGTAGTAGTAGAAATAGTAGTAGTAGTAGTAGTAGTAGTAGTAGTAGTAGTAGTAGTAGTAGTAGTAGTAGTAGTAGTAGTAGTAGTAGTAGTAGTAGTAGTAGTAGAAGTAGTAGTAGTAGTAGTAGTAGTAGTAGTAGTAATTGTTGTTGTTGTTGTAGTAATAGTAGTAGAAGCAATAGTAATAGTAGTAGAAGTAGTAATTATAACATAAGTTGTAGTAGTAGTAGTAGTAGTAATAGTAGAAGTGGCAGTAGTTGTAGTAGTAGTAGTAGTAGAAGTAGTAGTAGAGGTAGTAGTAGTAGTTATAGTATTATTATTATTATTATTATTATTATTATTATTATTATTATTATTAGTAGTAGTAGTAGTAGTAGTAGTAGTAGTAGTAGTAGCAGCAGCAGCAGTAGTAGTAGTAGTAGTAGTAGTAGTAGTAGTAGTAGTAGTTGTTGTAGTAGTAGTAGTAGTAGTAGTAGTAGTAGGAGTAGCAGTAGCAGTAGTAGTAGTAGTAGTAATAGTAGTAGTAGTAGTAGTAGTAGTAGTGGTAGTAGTAGTAGTAGTAGTAGTAGTAGTAGTAGTAGTAGTAGTAGTAGTAGTAGTAGTAGTAGTAGTAGTAGTAGTAGTAGTAGAAGTAGTAGTAGTAGTAGTAGTAGAGGAAGTAGTAGTAGTAGAAATAGAAATAGTAGTTGCTGTTGTTGCAGTAGAAGTAGGAGCACCAGCAGCAACAGTAGTAGTAGTAGTAGAAGTAGTACTACTACTAGTAAAATGATCTGTGAATGAGGTAATTTGTTTATGTTTCTGTTCCTTAAACAAATAAATTACTTTCTTCATCACACATATCCATCATGTTTCCATGACTTTTCAAATGCATTTCTTTATCAAACAAATCTATCACGCCATCATGAGGTTCTGAGACTTATTTCTTAATCCAACACATATATCGTTTGTAAGACTTATTTTTTAATCCAACTTATCCATCACTCCTCCATGAGTTTGTGAGACTAATATATGTATCCATCCCATCCATCATGCTTCAATAAGTTTGTGAAACTAAGTTTTTTATTCAACCAATCTATCATGCACCCATGAGACTCGTTGTTTTATCCAACCCAACTACTCAATGCGTTTGTGAGACTCGTTTCTAAATACAACCTATCTATCACGCCTTAATAAGTTTGTGAGACTCGTTTCTCAACCCAACCCATCTATCATGCCTCCATGAGTTTGTGTAACTCATTTCTTTACCCGGCCAATCTTTCATGCCACCATGAGTTCGTGTAACTCATTTATTCAACACACCTACCCATCATTATTCAATAATTTTCTATGAAGTTGTCTAACTCATTTCTTTCTCCAACCCATATATCATGACAAACACGATGTTGACTAACTCATTTCTTCATCCAACCATATAGCATGCATAAAAAGCGACGTTGTCTAACTCATTGTTGTATCCAAACCGTATATAGCATGATAAAACTACGTTGTCTAACTCATTTCTTTGTCCAACCCATGAATCATTATAAAACAAGCAAATTCGTTGAATTGATATCCCCCGCCAATACAATTCTGGACACAAAAGTGTTATATTTTACACTAAAAAAGCATTTTTTCAAGATACAAAGGGCCATAACTCCGTTATTAACAGATGGTGTGCAATACCATATAGCGCGCCTCATCCTTTTATTAATGTACATACCCATACCAAGTTTCAATGAAATCCGCCAAAGCATTTCCAAGATATGGCTCCGGACACACTAAAAATCATTTTTTTAATATACAAAGGGCAATAACTCTGTTATTAACAAATGGTTTACTATGCCATTCGGAGTGCACCATTCTCTTATAAATAAATATACTCATACCAAGTTTCACTTAAATCCGCCAAAGCACTTCCAAGATATGGTCCGGACGGACGGACGGAAAGACGGGCGAAAAGACGGAAGGACGGAAAGACGGAAAGACGGACGGACGGACAACGCCAAAACAATATCCCTCCGCCTATTGCGGGGGATAACTACGTTGTCTAAATCATTATCATGCTAAAACTTTGTTGTCTAACTCTTTTAACTGTCCGACTCATAGATCATGATTAAACGATTTTGTCGAACTCGTTTCGTTGTGAGACTCATTTCTTTATCAACCCATCTATCACGCCTACATGACTTTGTGAGACTCATTTCTTTATCTACCCATCTAACACGCCTACATGACTTTGTGAGACTCATTTCTTTATCAACCAATCTATCACGCCTACATGATTTTGTGAGACTCATTTCTTTATCAACCCATCTATCACGCCTACATGACTTTGTGAGACTCATTTCTTGATCAACCCATCTATCACGCCTACATGACGTTGTGAGACTCATTTTTTTATCAACCCATCTATCACGCCTACATGACTTTGTGAGACTCATTTCTTTATCAACCAAATCTATCATATCAGAAAATTCAATTGCCGAATACAATCAGTATATAGCTATATACATGTAAACATAGCAAATATTTCAATAAAAGCGTATGTGATTGATGTAATTGTTAATTTCTTGCGGGTAATGTTATGTACATATTCGATTTGCGTTAATATTTGGAGTCAAAATAATAATGAAACAAAATAGATATTAAATTGATTATTAATACTACTAATAAATAACATTAACTGATACAAAGATATTGACACACGATACAAACAACAACGAAACTCTTAAGCACACAAACATATAAGTTTACAGTATGAGTTGCATTTAATAGCATAAAACACATTTGTTAATAGACGATTAACATCCACCAAAACGTACGCTGTTACTGGTCCACATTAATGAAGTCGGGTTCACGCTTTTGTTCGAAACAGATAAACTTAGACAGTTCTTTGAGTTCTGTTCTTGGAGGTTTTTTTTTAAGCTGAATGAATTAAAACATACTCAGCCTATGATGATAATACATTTTTAAAAAGCGAATGCGTAATTTTGTTTAACAGTTACAAAGAGTGATACACATAATTATAAGTCATCCTCTAACTCGTGGCTGTTGCACAGTAGGCATCTTCCCTCCTCTTTCGGAATTCTATCAGATCCGTACGAACCTGTTTCTATTCTTTAATCATAAGAGGATATTTTCAGGGGTCCAAGACGAGGCGGTAAGTCTTGATAAATGGTTTATCGAGATAAAGTGCTTGTTCAAACAAATCTGATACATGAGTGTATAGATCGTTTAATAAAGCACTTGAGTAGGCTAAACGTTTTTGTACAAACAATCGATTGTTGTACGTTTTTCGTGCGTCGCACGCAATTTTGCACATTGACGTAACGTCGTTTTAATGACGTTCTGATGCATATCTACGCATTTGGCGGACGACAAAAAATGAACAACTTGTTGGACATGATATTATTTTGTTTATTTTTCTACTGTACGTTTTACAGTTTGATGCATCATTAACAATTCCATTATTAATTATAAAAATGGATAAAACAAATATCTATTAACAGTAAAACAACCTCGGTTTTGTCAGTAAGTAATTGGCCAAGAGTACTCGCGACTATTCCGTATATTTATACAAGTTAATTTTTTCGGCGATGTAATCAGCATGTAAGGTAAATCAATAAAAAAAACGCTATTTACTTCTGTTATAATAATAATAATAATAATAATTATTATTATTATTAGTATTCTTATTATTATTATATTGTGCACCGCGATAGCTGTGGGGAAATACATGGGATTGAACTTAGTTGAGAGTTTTCATTTTCTATGCAGCTCGAGGGACTGCTTTCATTTAAATATTTTTGTTAAATTGGTAGTTTTACATCTTCATTCAATCATTGATACACGTCAGTAAATCGTATAACGCGTCTATGAAACAATATTTAAGTATTTTAAACAGGATCTTCAGAAAGACAAATATTTACTGCGTTCATTTCCAAAACGGATGTATAATACATTTATTCACGCCTTGTGTCCAAGTATTTCCGAGTTTAGTTAAAATAATAGACAGCATTGAAAGTACTTCATTTCAAAATACAAAATCTTAAGAATGACTGATAGAAAACAATAAACAGTTCCCTATGTATAGTGACAGCATGTACACATCTAATTAAAGACTGGCGGCCTGGCGCATGCGTAAATATTGACACGCCATAAAATTTGACAGCTTCGCGGGAGTTCGAGGAACTATTGGGTCAAAACATTAAGATGTGGAAATTAATGGTGTTAAACTTGTTTTTGTTAATTACACGTGGGTATAATTGTAAAGGTAAGTAAATAACATACTCATTAATTATATTAATTAGATACTGACGATGGCGCACTAATTTAGAAAAGTGCGCAATTTTCACAAACGAACACCGGATCTGCAAATATCTTTCCATTTTAAATATACAACATTATCATTGACATATGATATACATAAAAATTTAAAGAACTACGTTAGAGGCTGCCACGCCTCCCATCACAACGTTCAGTTACTAAAAATAGGTACGATTATTTGAGTCGTCGTCTGCGAAAACTGGGCTTAATGCATGTGCGTAAAGTGTCGTCCCAGATTAGCCTGTGCAGTCCGCCAAAACATTTTATTCGGTAAGGAGGGACTTCCTTGAAACTAGAAATACCATAAAAGCGGAAAATGTCGTCCGTGATAAGCCTGTGCGGAATGCACATGCTAATCTGGGATGACACTTTACGCACATGAATTAAACCCAGTTTTCTCAGAACGCGACTCATTTAATAAACCGACAGTACAGCTTGTTATCTCATATACGAATTAACTGACGTGGCAGTGTAGAAATATGCACAATGTTACAATTTTTATATTATTCCATTGGCCGATTATATCAATGTAAACACATCTGTCGTACATCTGTGCTATGCACATACTACAGTAACAGGACTGCCGTTTGATCATTAGTTGGTTTGAGTTTCCTTGTACAGATCGTATGCTGTGAACCTTCCGGTTGTCCTTGACCGCTCGAACTTTGCCACTGCTACGATTTCTGTCAATTTCATCTTTTGCGACATAAAAAAATCTTTGTTTTAATGTTACTTTGTCAGGTCTAGATTTTAAAGAAGACTATTTTGGAAATTTAAAAGATATTAAGAAATGATGGGAGTCCTTTGCTGTATGGATGGTGCACTCGCGTCTTATGGTTGACATGTGGGCTTTGGTTTTTACATGGGAACCATCCGCGTCTTGCTCGCCTCTACCGTGACTTGTTTCGAAGTAATTCCTCTGACAATGGATACCAAAATCTTCATAAATATTTTGTATATCGTTCATGCTGAACCTTGATTTATATTGTGCACTGCACCCGTCACTAAATTCGTGAATAAAATCTATTTGATGTTCTAGATCATGTTTGAAGTAATTGATGATTGATGATTGTTTTACGGACGTGATGTACCGAGTCTCTGTCGTGAGTTTTTTCCTAAAAAATGCAGCATATGTATTCCTTTATTGTTATCGTTCAAACGATCATGACTGGTTTTATGCCTGTATAAAATAGTTACATGTATAGCAATTTCATTTCTCCCGAAATACTCGGACTGGATTTCATCCTGCATTTCACATGTGAAGTCCTTGGCATAGTCGTGTATCATCACAATCTGATTATTTGGTTAGTTTGACGCGATGTTTTTCAATTGTTCTTTTTGCCAGGTAGCTTGAAATTGATGTATTGACAGTCGCGGCGACGCACGATATATTTAACACTATATATCGCCCTTGTGTAGGTAGCTTACACGGCGATATATCGTGTTAAATATATCGTGCGTCGCCGCGACTGTCGCGCAAAATATCGTCTAATTTATTTTATTATAGTCTCATCCAATATTTACATTTATCACAGTTTTGCATATATAAAACAATAAGATAAAACATTGGCCACTCATAAAATGAGTTATAAAAGACTTTAACAGCTTATCAATGTACTTTACATGACAATCAATATGCATGTTAAAAGCTATATTGCCACCACCAATCTTACTATTTGTCATACAAATTTGTTGCCAAAAAATATCCAACACTGTGAATTGTGACATTATTTCATAAATAGTTAACCACCAAAAGACAACATTCCAACATCATGGCATACCATGATAAGCTGATTAGTGGTGATGATATATACTTCTAACCTAGTGCAAACTTACAATCAGTTATCAGACTGTAGACACTTGCT
This sequence comes from Dreissena polymorpha, assembly GCF_020536995.1. NCBI lineage: Eukaryota > Metazoa > Mollusca > Bivalvia > Myida > Dreissenidae > Dreissena > Dreissena polymorpha. The sequence goes on from NC_068361.1 coordinate 30,012,824, forward strand.
CTATATCAGATTGAAGAGAAGTAACTCCTTCGACCATATCATTAAAATATCTACTTTTAAGCCCTGCAGAGCCATCTTTCCTTCATTAACATTCAAATGTGCTAGGAAGCAAGTTTAGATTATTTAGTCCCAGCATTTATAATGTACTGTAAAAATGTGATTTAAGATTCATCAAATTGATACATTGCATATGACCATTATACAAAAGCCTTAAAAAGAGACTTTGATATATATACATATCAACATATATTGTCTGTACAATCAAACCCATTAACCATTGCTAATCATTGTACAAATAATAGGATAACTCGAAAACCTGACAAAAAGACGACGTTGGCCTTAATAAGGCTACTTGACGTTTTAATGGTGCTAAAACAAGGCAACACTGGATAATTTAAGAATTTGGTGTTGAAGAAGAAAGTGTTAAGATACAAGTCAGCTATTGATACATCATAGTTTTCCAGTTTATATTGCTAGGAAATAGAGAGCATCAGTTACTATACAACCTTAACACCAACTATACATATCTACAACCATGTTGAGTACAATTACTAAAAGATTAAAATACAAAGTATTACACATAGGTAAATAAAATACTTGTTGACCAGGTTGTTAAAAAGCCTCTATCTAGTTATTTACATAGATAAAATGAGCGTAATTTAAGAATTTCAAAACAGGATTTGGCAGTTATTCCTATCAAAAGTCGGTCGGAGAACACACGAATAGTCTTCTCTAACATTGACATATTTTTAAAGTTTGGATTAACTATACAGGCTTTCTGGTTAAGAACATGTGTTATATGGCTGTACACAGAACACTGAAACAGAACATGAGACTCATCTTCAATCGAGTCACAGAATGGACATTTGCGGTCATCGACATCTAAATTTTCATAACGCCCCGTTTCGATCCTGTATCGTGTATCGCTTCGTGTGTCGTTCAAAGGGCGACGCACGAAACACGAAGCGACGCACGATATTTTGCGCGACATTCGCGGCGACGCACGATATTGTATTATTCAAATATCGCCCATATTATCCGAATCTCGTGTATTGCGGTCTAATTTCACGCGATATTTGTACTGTTCAAATATCGCTGTAATAATATCGCCTGTCGACTGTCGCGTTTTCAAAAAGTTGGAATACGACAGTCGCCCTTTTATATGCGATATATCGTCCTTTGAACACGACCGTCGCACTTAACGAGCGCGACCGTCGCACTTTTTTTTGCGAGATAGTTCCTATAACTCAGGTTAATCGTTCGAGAGCAAATAGAGAGAGATCTCATTTCGATTATTTAGTACACATATATTTTTATTAATGTGATAACTTCTGCATCAGTTATAACAAAATAGTTTGAATATTTTCAACTGTGTTACATATTTTAAATGTGTACTCCATCTGAGTTTCACATGATTCATATTTTGACAGATGAATATGGTTTACTTATATCATTTTCAGGATAAAAATAACATGGAACCATCTAAAAAATGTTCACAATTGAAATGTTAGGACAATAAAATTGGTAAAATTGGTATCTGATGGTTACCGATAATTTCCATGAGTTTTATTTTAATAAGTACACCAAAAGTCGCGATTGTGTAAAATAGCATGCGACGCAAGTAAAAACATTCTCAAAAATTTGTGTAGGCTTTGTTTAAAGGGACTCACGCAAAAGTCGCTAAATCCGTACTCATTTAAAATATGCTATTAAAATAACTTGTTACCAAAATTTAATTAGTTGGACATATTGTTTAATATCCGTATATAGGATAACCCTTTATAGTAATTTAATGTCGCTGATACAAAGGCGTCAAATAACCGCAAAGCAGTACGAGGTGTGACGTCATATTTAGTTACATTCAATAACAAAACGTGTTGCGCCGTTACTGCCTTTTCAAGCACATGCTGGTTATGTGACTGTGTAAACAAATACTAACACGAGATAGTTAAATTTAAAAATGTTTTGTTATCCTATATTATTGTTAGACATATTTTAGGTATTTTTTATTTGACCTCTTTTCCTTAAGACAACAGTTGTTGTTTTCTCGGCATTTACTTTTAAGTCCCATTTTTCACAATAAGTTAATTGATTTTTAAGACTTGTTTGTAACTCCTCAACTGACATTATGATCAAGACCATGCCATCGGCAATTAGTAGCATCACATATGATATATCAAACAAGTTAAGTCACCTTCCGTATCGTGTTTTATATAAGATAAGATGTATTTCAAAAAGAATAAGAACCGAATCGGCGAGTTAATTTCCCATTATCATACACCGACGGATAAATCACAGAAATCAGAAAACGTGTTACAGTGCAACAGTTAACATCAGAATGCATGCCTTTGATAGAATTCACATAAGTTTACAATCTTAACCCAAATTGAAAAGTTTAAACCATAAAGCAGTACGGTAAAAATAATCGATTGCTTTCTGTCGGTGTCAAAATGCGCAATACGTGCGTGATTTTATTGGATAGCAAATATTCAACTTGACATGCCCTCGTGACGTTGTCAGACCAATGTCTTCATCCGATCCTTACAGCAAGCATTCAAGACATTATCTAACTCGTTTATTTATCTAACGCCTCCGTTATTCCTCCCTGAAATGTTCGTGCACTTTCCTAGTTTGAATTGTGAAATGACAAAATCAAACAGTCTGATTAGAATTATAGTTTTCGGATACTATGTGTACAAACATATTTACTATATTATTGGTCCGAGCAATACTAAAACTGAATAATTTATGCCTGAACATATGTAAAATTAGATATTAAAATAAAGGCTTATTAAGTGACACTTTTTGGACTCCATATAAAACAGAGTAAAAGCGACGTCAAACTGTGAATAACAACGGGGAGCGATGGCGGGATAGTAATGATTCTTAAATACTTCTTTTTCTTTTCTTAAAAATATGTTTGTTATTTTATTGTTCAGACGTTTGCCTAATTAGTGTTTGCATGCTGCGATGCTTATTTATGTTATATACATTGTAACTAATAAAAGTCAGTATTATAATTTATTAAATAACACAATATTGCTTTTCATTAACACTATTTTAAAAAACTTAAAAAAAATCTATTTAGCATAATACATTATATGTATGGCAAACATTAATCTTTCAAATTCGTATTTGAGACTTTTTATAAGTATTAATCAATACATAAACTGCAAGATTTGACAAAAGATTGTATCTGAATCATAAAAAAGCTGCTATACACCTGATCAGAAGGTATTAAATTGCGACATGATTACTGGATAAGTACAATACAAGCAGGCGGAACGTAACCCACGATTAAAACCTCTTCGAATTTTTTAGCATAATTAATTTTTCATTATCGGGACTGATGTGGTACTGACGGACGGATGGGTTGCGAAGGTCGATAAACTGTACATCCTGGTTCTCTTGTTGCAGACGCACACAATCAATCTGAGCGATTCGCTTCGGCTGCTTCCAGCTCTTGGAGGCAAACAACCTATCGGCCTCTAGGGTGCCACAAGTGGACAAGAAGCGAGGCGGGTATTTACTTCCGGACTCAACGTGTTGACACACCATTCGTGTCGACATAGGGTCTCCGGCCTTTAACCCATATCCGATATTTTCCGTCTCTTTCAAAATCCGATAAAGATATTGTTCGTGCATTGAACATCGGTTCATCATTTTTCTAAGGATAAAGAAGATAAAAATCAAAGTTGCAAATTATGAAAAGAAACCCCAACACAGGATCTTATTTGTTTCATGTACTTGTTGATAACGTGACAAAATAACTGTATTCCTAATACAAATAAATACAATTATTTAGTTTATAATAAGATTGTCTTAAAAGAGAAAAAAGTTGTATTATACAAATTAAGTCATTTAGAAAGCAACATGATTTTTACAGTTTAGTGAAGCGTTTCTGTTTCCAATAATAGCAGTGTATCAGAACAGAACAGACTATTTTATTAGACTTAAGCATATAAAGCTTATCGTCATTAAATACATATACAATAACATAATATACTTAAATCCAACGTTACTTTTATATATATTCCGTGTATTATATCACTATTCTCCGGTGTGTTATACACTGCGCAATTGATTTGAAGATTTGTTTGGGAAAACGATCTTACGAATTATCTAAAAATAACTTGTTGACGATGACAGGCTATCGTCCATAAGCTCATTTCTCTAAGCGTTTCGTCCTAAAAATAATATAAAATTTAATAAGTAGAGATATACACAAACGAATGACCGAGTAGTTATTACTTACTACCGTTAATCATTTTACCCCATGCAAATGCTTTTACAGGCCCAGTTCTCTTCAAATGACATGCTTTATAATACCAAACGTTGTGAACAATCCTCTTTAACAACAAACACCACCACAAACAACAACAACAACACCAACATTTATAAGCTCTTTAGTATGCAGTTGCTTGTACAGAATCGGTGATACATTTGGTGATACATTTTTAAAAATTGCCATTACAAATAAGCTTAAATAACTTGAGATGATATCACTCGCCAGTAAGTGTTAATTATATCTTCAACTGCAACGTAAACGTAGTGTGGGCATGTAAAACAGTGAAGTAAACAAGGATAAAAAGTTTATTAACATTTTGGGAAACATCACGTTATTATTTGTGAATACAATTTTGAACAACAAACAGGGCGTGCAAAATTCGAACTATAGAAATCATATTTATTAAAAAGAGGGACTGGACGACTTTGTATAAACTATATTTTATATAAAACATTATGTTGCTCACTTGTATTGTTGTTGATGGTTGTTTATAATTAAGTTCGCCCATGTTCCAAATGGGGTTTTAAGGAGAAGAAATCCCAACAATGATGCTTCATCTAAATGTATATTTGGGATACCATCATAGTTTAACCTGCTATCAGTGTTGGTTCTCTACTCGATTGTGCAAACGACTGACTAACGGATTTTCACTGCAAGTTATATGTAGGCATTAAATAGTGTAAGTTACACTTGACATATGCATTCAAGAGTTTTGCAGAACAGTGTCAAATTATACCAAAACGTGCTTTATGTGCATTAAAAGTCGTTAGTGTTGGTTTTTTGACACAAGGCAATTGCATAAGGCAATTATACTGAAAAAAAGAACAAAACATGACCGGATATTTTGAAAAAACAACGATTTGTTTACATGTTGAACAAATGTTATGACAAATAGCTCTATCTTCTTTTCCGCAAGAAAAATCTCGCCAACACAAAACGTGTGTTTCACACACCTGTTATAAATAAGAATACATAAACAATCATTGAACGCAAATGCCATTCCAATAAATTAAAATTAAATAAGACAACAACAATTTAACGTATTGTTTTTCATTTCACTTTCTTTAATTTTTTTAAAGAGTTCAAATTTACCACTCAAAATCATTATAAATTTTGGACATAAGTATTTATGAGCATAAGCAGATACGTAGACTCCAAATTATTTAAATAACCAAACGAACATTTTTAATTAGAAATACATGAGAATATAACTCGATAAAATAGTAGTTTTTTTCCATGTTAATTTTTTTAGAGAACTAAGACACGTACGCTTTAATTGTTAATACTGTTTCAATGGAATTGTTTTTACTTTGTAATTGAATATTATACAACAAACGTTAGCCTGCACAGAAAATACTTTTTTCTCGATACACGTATAAGGATTGCAACTCTGAAATGACCTCTGGCTTCCAACAAGAATATATTCAATTCTGAAGGTACCAATGTGTTCGCTCTTGCATATCATTTTTCAAAAAATAACATTACTTTTTTCTCGCAATTTTAAATTTAGCAAAATACATTCTATTGTTTCTATAAGAGTGTTTAGTCGAGATGTGTACACTCTTAAGCATATGTTGCATGTATGTAAATTGTACCAAAAATCGCAATCATTGACTTGTTTGAGCATTGTGGATATGATGGCAATGGTATTATAAGAATCAGTTAATAAAAATTATTTGCAATAATCTGTACATTTATATGTCGTCGAAATTGCTTTTTATATTATAATATGAATATCATTCATGAAAAAAAATCGCTACAAACAATTTGTATATAAATATATCCTAAACATACTAAATATACATATAAAGATTATTGGTGAAAAGATCAGAAATAATAAAACCGCGAGGACGATTGAACTCAAGAATTTAGTAGTTATAAAGACATCGATGTTTAACCGCGCTGAGGTGTTACCCTTGGAGCGCATAAAGAAATCGATGTTAAACCGCGCTGAGGTGTTACCCTTGGTAGTTATATAGACATCGATGTTTAACCGCGCTGAGGTGTTACCCTTGGAGCGCAAAGACATCGATGTTTAACCGCGCTGAGGTGTTACCCTTGGTAGTTATAAAGACATCGATGTTTATAACCGCGCTGAGGTGTTACCCTTGGAGCGCAAATTGGAGTCAACCAGACTCTGACCTTAGCCTCTGTATTGAGAATGACTGTGAGTTTGGTATTTTATGTTTAAACGAATATAGCAGAAGAGAGTCGCAGTGGTAAAGCATGTGGAGCCATTAATCTTTATTTGGGAATAGTTACGTCAATTAAATAGGAATGGATTATACAATCTTATCAATACATAAACCACATAAAAATATCAACTTTGAGTACGTCTTACGTAAACCAATCATGCACTAGCTACAAATATACAAGTAGAAAAAACTATCAAGCTGTGTTGTTCGATAAGTTAAGATAGGTCAAACTCTGTAAGACTCCACGTATACAACAACATGATTAATGCCGGTTAAACCAGCTGTAAATAAAATTGGCAAACCCCGTATTGAGAGCAAGGAAGCTGTGAATTATATACTGTATGCGCGTTGACCAGTATATAAACAGAAGGTCGTTTAAGGTAATGCATTTGGAATAAACTCGCGCGTTTGATTATATATCGGCTTATGTCGTTTTTGATCGTAAAGTGATTTCGAATTCGATCGGCTACATTCGTCTCACAATGATTTTCTTCGCTGTCCTAAAACAAATTGGAAATAATAAGTTTATTCTTGTTTAAATGCATACTTCGTATTTTATTAATCTCTGGCTTATTAAAAAGAGGAAAATTATGCCTGAATATGAACTTTGAAAAAAGTCGAATGTTGTAATTTATACAATTCGTAATACGTAACCAGCAGTTCCTCGGCTTACTTTTCAGTCGGTTAAGGAGGATGCGTATCATGACTGCTGGGATGGATAAGGAGGCTGATGGTGAAATAATTATCACACAGCTTGAGGTCGCCCTATTTGGTAATGTGATCACGAAAGACTGCGTCAACTCCTTAGGCCACATCTTCTCTTCCCGGGTCTTCTGGCATATTTATGTTATTACTGGAGTCGGTGCCTTTCCACCGAGCTTAATCAGCTCGGAAGGCACGTTCTCCAATTCCGGAGATGTTCCTGCCTTCAGACTTTGCACTGCCTTCTTATTATCCAATGCTAAGAATCGATTTTGTTTTGATGCAACTTTAAAGATCAGTAATTCATCTACTTTAAACCCTGCAAAAAAAATGCCGGTTGTTGTTCACAGAGGTTCTGATCTAATTCAAAGGTTAGTTTAAATGGCGCAACAATACACATATCCCTTCAGGAGTTTCTTCAAGGGCGCATTTCAATGAATGCCGAATCAGACGTTGATTTAAAAAAAACAAGTAACATAAGTTTATATATATTAATATTTGTATCGCCGTTTCCTGCGGTAACATTAATCTGAAATTTGAATGGCCATGTGCAATATAATTTTTTTATATGTGCCGATGTATTAGTATTTGTATTCACTATACCTTAATATGATATTATAAATTAAATAATTCTCCAAAAAACATTTTGTGTGAATAGTTGTTGCACCCAATGATTTCAAGTGATTTTTAGTAAACGTAAAATATTTGTTTAGATCAAATAATTTCAAAAGTTAAGTGTTATAATAGCAGTTTACCAGAATATTTAACAAAACCTTGCGTGTGACCGGTAACACTTTAAGCTCGCTTAAAACCACTGTAACATTAAGCTTTAAATATGAATTAAATAACATTTACTATTGTTAATGTTGTTTTCAATTTCCATCCTGGCAATAGTTTTAAACAGAAACTCAATTCTTAATTTAAAACTTACCGGTATACACATAGAAGAGAACAATCGATGTTCACCTATAATGTGTTTAAACGAAGTGCATAAGAATATCAAGCATATCATACTGCATAGTGCATAACATTAAACTTACTCTCATGCAATATGCAATATGCATCAACCATTCGCTAGCTATGCTGATGAAAACCTCCCACAAAGAACGCAAAACAAGAGCATTCTGGAATTTAGAAAGCAAATATATTTTATTACTCTTTTTCTTATTCATTAAGATGCACCAATAAAACGAGACATGTTGATTGCTTTGTGATTCGATTATGCTGTCTTATGTTGATGGTTTCATTAGGCAATAGTTTATAAGGTTGTTAAACCTGTTAGCTTACTGTTTAACTTGTAAAATGCGCCAAATACGCATGCCATGTATTTTGTATTAATGTAACAGGGTATTCGCATACACTTATATTTTAATGACGTCTAATCCAATCAAGACCGAGGAAGAGGTTCAGTGTGAGAGATACTTGGTGATGTATGAGTGAGTTCAATTACTTACAGTGCATGCTTTTATTTTGAGATGATTTCATGGTCATCGATATAATGTTAAACTATAACTAAACATTTAGTCACTTGTTTGTTAAACCTTGTAAGAGTTAGATGTAGTTGTTCAGGTTATTTACAATTGCCACTTAACATTTATTTATTATAGAAAAGTCTACACTAAGTCTTTTTCAATGGTGAGTAAATTGTTCTATGCTTATATAATTGTATTTAAATGACTTGTATTGTATTGCATATGTTTGTGTACTGCAGTGAACTATTTAAATTGTTATTGTCATTGTAATTTAATAATTATAACATGATTCGTATTCAAGTTTCAGACCATCATTTTATATTAAAACTTGGAACTTAAACCTCTTGTGTTATAAACACAAACCCCGGTTACATAAACATCAGCCAAAATAGCATCGTGTACGTTATTTCTCGAACATAGTTTGGCTATTAATTTATTTCAAAGTGTTGCAGAAACTGCATTATGGTATTTGAATTCACAAATACGGCATTTATAGAGTGCTCATTTGAAAATGCCTCACACATTTATACATTAATTAATAATTTGTAAGACCATTTAGTAATTGCATTGAAAAGTAGAGTAATCACAATGAATGAAATTTTTTGACTCAAAATACTTGTAAATCTATTATATTTTGTCAGTTTTTATTGTGATTTATTTGTGTTTATTTATTATCATTTTCTAATAAAACAAAAATGCAATACATTTAACACATGTCAATCATTTGATATATTTTGACCATTGTGTGGTTTTGGTAAAGTTTTCAGTATCATCTGGTATATTAGGTTTTTATAGTAGTATGAGGCATACGTAAAATTATAACTATTGTATATTAGAGTAAAAAAGACATACAAGACATTGCTCCGCGCTCGATGTCTTGGAATTTTTATTATGTTTCAATATTTTATTTTCTTGTATATTTATAGCTTTGATAAGCCCTCAGTAGCTTAACATTGGCAGATTGTTGCGAATGGCTATGTATGTGCTTGAATGATAATATGGAGCTAGCAAAAAAACTATAACATAATTTTACTCTTATATACACCACATACGATTCTGAAATATGGGTAAAAAACTGCACACATGTATATCAACACAAATTAAATGCCACCTGAATATGAGTGATTGTTTCAAATGTTACAAAATGTAAGGAAAAAAACAAAATCATTTGAAGAAAGAAAATGACTGTTACAGTCATATAATCTTTTATTTCATGCAACTGGACGCTTGTTTCTACAACAACATTAATACATACACTACAACTCATCAAATATAAACACTACAAGCAGCGCCCATTAATCATAAAGACTGGTATACACTTGGTCTGTAACATAGTTGGCCGTTGCGATGGAGGTTAATGCACATATCATATGTAACTGTCATTTGCAGACGCCATCTCATTAATTATAATGTTGGATTTGGATTGGAAGGCAATTACATTGCCATAACATATGAAAAGAATACATTTGATGTGTGCTTCAATTAAGCATACATATAAGTGTTTCAGGACACCTGTTTAAATCGGAGATGCTAAAGATCTACAGGAGCACTTATTAAAACATTTCAACCATGTCTATTAACGTATTATGTATTATGACAGTGCCAAAAAGCTGTCGAATGCGTCTATATTTTAGCAATGAATAATCTTTGTAATGAATTCAATGGTCAATATTTGAATATTATAATAACATTGACACTATATATATATATATATATATGTATATATATATATATATATATATATATATATATATATATATATATATATATATATATATATATATACGCGTTTCGAACTTAACTTCGCAACAACATTTGTTGTAAATTGTCAATGTAAAACCTCAGATGTCCTATGCCTTCATATTTGTATAATTAATAAAAATGTTTAGCATTAAGAGAAGATACAGGAACGTAAAATTTAATATTTTAAATAAATTTCGATTATCTAATTTGTTTTAGGACACGGTACACATTCGCAACAACAAGTGGAATCATTTTCCAAACTTTCCACCTCTGACAAAGTCTATGTAGATCGCCGCTGTTTTCCTATTTTCTCAAAAGCAAGTCCAAATCAAAAGTTCACATGGGATTTTTCGGATTTCCGCTTCAATCATGCGGTAAGAGTGTCGCTCAAATATCATACATTTATAATTGATAATGAAGTACCTCGAGACTCATCGGGACTCTGTTCAGTATATTATTCAAAATGTGTTTTAAACGTAAACTCAGCTAGGCGATATCAGCATGATACGGTATTTTTAATATCAATTAAATCATATACGTTCGAATATAAAAAAGCACGCATACTGTATAATCAAGGTGAACTACAGCACACTCAACAATTGTTGTTATTAAACTATTACATATACAAATTGGACTTTTCTTTAAATTATTTTTTTTTATCAATTGACAAATGGTGATAACATTTATCATTTTAAATAAATGTTTGACCAGCTCTATCTAGTTAGACCCAGTCAAATTACATAACCGCAATATTTATTTTCTCTCATTCGCCCGACTTTAACGCAGTGACGGAATTTGTGGAGCTCTTCAATTTTTAGTTTGTTTGATATAATGAAAATACCGTTTGTGTTTAAATTCAGTTAGGTCGCTGCTTTGAACGGAAAAATGTCCAATTAACAATATAGACTACTTAATAGTATTCGCTGTATTTTTTTTCACGTAACATACTTCACGAATATAACAACCATTATTCGATGTTAATCATCAGATCATGTGAAGAATCAGAAACTTCAAGGGACTTGTAAACAGTTTACCAAAATGTCAATTTTCAAAACAAGTTTATTTAATAAAAAAAACAACAAGTATTCATTACATTCAAACAGGCAAAAGACAATCGTGACTAAGGAAACTGTTTAAACAATATGTCCGTTGATCGATTATCATTCCTTGTTTCCAAACAATACAGATTCAAAAGCCTGAAAGGTGACTTGGCAACGAGCCAGCCTTTGCATCTAGAAGTCTTCAGCTAGATCCACAAGACAGGCATATCATTTTTTTCTAGTAATTATAATTATTTAAAACTATTTCAAATATAACTGTTATGATATTAAATTGATTAAAATACCAAAGTGTGATTAAACCATATGTACCAATATGTGATTAAATATATAATTGCTTTGTTGGCTTGACAGTTTTATCATACGAAATGCTCGCGCCTCGCTTGAAAAAACAACATCAAACAGCGATAAATTCTGATTTTTCAAACATAAGGAAAGATTAATACATATTAGTATTAGTGGCCAATTCGTTAATGAATAAAGTATGCTTTCAGTAAATCACTAGAACGTCGGATACGATAAACTGCTAAAATTACCATAGTTAAATTATAATAACACTATTACTAATAATAGTAAACATATAATTATAGTTAACATCATACTATGTCTTATAAAAATTAATGTTGTATTTATATCGTTGCATTTATTTTGAATAAGTGGATGCCACAGTTCACCTTTATTGTTGTACAATAGTGTATTCAAGATACATGTTCAAAGATTTATTTTATTAACTTGCTGCTGTTGTATTTACGATGAAAGGCGGATATTTTTTATGCATAAACCCGCTTTAATTAGTAATGCAAACGTTGAATTTATTTGACGAGTAATATAGCTGTTCAAAACATTAAAACAACCTTAAAACCACGCCGTTTACAAACTAATAATCAGAAAACGTGAGCAAAACTGAATTGCTTATATTCACTTTATCGTCCACAATAGGCTGATATATTGCCTAGAGTTTTACATTACGCACAAATAGTGTAACTCCTATTACAATGGTGCTGGAATATTTATAGTACATGCACAAACAACACGATTATAAATTGTGTTTTTTTTACTTTAATTTAATGTGACTAACAATTACTTACTAGAGTATGCTTGTAAATGCAATATATTTGATTTCCGTATACTTCAATTGTTGACTATCAAAATTAATTTTCATTATATCGGGTTTAGCGACGTATTCAATATAAAGCTTCATCTAAAATGTAATGCACAGTGACCATATTCGGCAGCATTCACAAATCGTATGTGCTCGATACCCAGATTGGCTGTATCAAGTCTGTATCTAGAAACGTAGTATGATCATTGGATATGTTAAGAATGGTATTTATCAAACGCAAGCGTGTTTGTGTATTTTTGAGAACTAGATTGTATAAACACAAAGCCATTCTGGGTGACCATGCCTCAAACACACTTACGTGTGTTATTATTTAAGACATAGCATAAGAAACTTTTTTTGCTCCTGTAACTGTGTGAAGTTGTATTACAACAGCTATGTAGAATTAAACTATATATTTCATTATGCATAAGATAATGAGTTAAAGAAACTCTCAATATGCAAAGTAAATTTGACAAAACATCATGACTAAATTCTAGCGCTAGTCGACTCAATGTTGACTTCCAATTGAATTTAAAACATACACAATACAGAACGTTCTGATATAGAAAACCTTTCACAGTAAAATTTTAAAACGAAATTCTGAGCTATAAAATTATTAAACGAATATTGCTTTGCATAATATGCTTCATGCCATTTTACATAAGAATCTAGCCGTAATGTAGATCCATCAATTCAAATAAGGTAGCGTTCAATACAATATTAAACTAACGAACTACGACATTGGTTTATAAGAAAATCTATATAAGGTTCAGTAAAATGCCGATTTTATAGTTTCCTGCTACCAGTCTTTTTTAAGGCGTCTCAGACAGTTTCTTTAATGCGTCGCCGTATGTAGTACATCACTTATGGCCGCGTGCGTTCATTAACACGCAAACAGCTTTTTTCTAAATAGATGGTTTTCTTTCGACAAACATATGACATAATACTAATGAGTTTTCAAGCTTCAAACGCATCGTCAAAGCAGATGTCCTTTAACTTGAACATCTCATAAAATGTGAGTGATTATTTCGTGTTCAGTTCCGTCTAGTTCATTATAATTTAGGACTGTAATAATAGTCTAAAATAGCTTTAATATGCTTATTACGAATTATTCTGAAGACAAAATATCCATTACCAAACTTAAAATGGACACGTGGCTGCTATATGCATCATCCATAGATAATTCGAGGATATCAGACGCCGATCGCAAGCCTAGAACCACACACAACATACTTTATCTCTTTTGTTTGATAGCCAATGACTTAACATATTGATACAAATATTGCACAATAGTGGTGAATATGAAAGAAAACAGTGCTATACAAACGTTCGTTATACAACAACTATAATATCGAAATAAAACTGTACTGCTTTATATCGAGAATCGGTTTTTAGGCAATGAGCATGACACAAGTGGTGCTGTCTAGTTGTTCTGTCGATAACCAATTATAGGTCACGCATAGTGCAACGTATTTCAATTCGAGCTATAATGAGGCCATCCCCATGTATTGCTTTAAAAGGTCTTGGCATATTCATGTCGCATTCTTCTCCGTATTTTGGGCCCTGTAACATGTCATATCATAACATGTCGTCTTGTCTGTCCGCTAACTAAGAAATGTTATGACATGCTAACTAAGAAGTGCTAAAAAGGAACAATCAGGCATTGAATCATAAAATCTGATATTTACACAATTTATCTTTGAGCGATGATTTAGAAATTAGAGCGACATTCACTGCGCAGCTTTATGGATTCCAATTCGTGTTAGTCGTTCAATGCTCTCATAAATCATTAAAGTTTGGTTTGGTTATTTTGTGTTTTATTGCCCAACAACTGTATCAGAATTTACAAAGGGAACCTTGCGAATACATTTAAAGATAAATATTTGATTAGGTCCCACAACAATCCGTAAATGGTAGATTTTCTATCGTTTTTGGTTATGAAAAATAACCAACACGGATGAATAAGTCTTTTCATTGTAGCACAATTTATCTATAATCATTTTTGAGAAGTTATAGAATAATAACATGAGCACAAAGAAGTACCGAATAATGCAGTTAAAGTAGCACGTAGAGTACGTTTGTCGATACACAAAACTTTTATTCCGTTTTTAAAACTGTGTATTTTCCCGATACAAAATATTGCATCTTTATGGAAAATTGAACATAAAAAAGTATGGAAGGGAATATCCGCCAGTCCATTCATGTTGCCAAATGACAATTACATATTGCTAAATGACAATTGCATACTGCTAAATGACAATTGCATTTTGCTTTATTTTATTTGTTACAAAATAACTGCGTCTTCTTTGCGTTTTTATGCTTGTTTTCTATCAGTCAGTGAAATGTTGCGTGCATATTTCTTTTTAATGTTTACTCGATGTATGTTAATCAGGCATTCTTTTGAATTAATAACAAATGAATTATTCTGTTAAATTGCTCATGTGGCTATCTTCTTGTTGCTGAACTATTATCATTTCAACACTTACTTTTGCTAGAAACGGGCATTTTTTGTAAGTTCTACTAAGCGAAATGAAAAAGCACAAGGCAGCAGCTCACATGAAGTAAGCCGAATGCCGAATGCATTGAGACGAATGCATTAGTTATACTGAATTCATACACGACGGAGAACCAGAGTTTTCTGTAGTTTTCGGTAGTTTTCGTAAAAGGTTAATATTTAGAACGATGTTGTATTATACATCTACCAGATGAATTACTGTACTGCGTCGTTTCGAACGCATTTTCCACTGTTCTTATTCAGGTAAAGGTTACTTGTTTATTCTACTTGTTTATTAGGTAAATTACATACGATTGTAATCCCCATTTCGAACGTTGAGTTGTCATTTGGTTTGTGATTAAGGTCTATTTGAAGTTAATGAGCGTAATCTTGTTTTCATTTACACGTCATACGGCCATAGTATCATTGTACCGAAAGTGGGTTACGATGATCAAAACGTCTAACTATTGGCTTGTTTAAATTTAACTATTTATTTCATACTGTTTTCATCGCATATCTTCGTAACACTGTCATTATCTAATAAAATCGTACCTAGGTTGGTAAAATTGTATCTTATTCAAATTATTCATTTTAATTGTTTTTTACTAGTTTATCCCCAATACGGCATGGAAATCCATTTACAGAGCTAATTAAAATGGAGAGCAGTGTGATAAAATAAGTATGCACAGTTACCTCATTAACGAACAAAAATAATGATGTTTTCTGGAATTAAATGGTTTCTCTTTTTCATTTCGAATGTTTAAATTTCTGATACTGTTTTATACTATATCAATATATGTTGACCATCTTACACAAATTTCTGTATATTGGGTTCGAGATGACTTTGGAAAGGTACCATTTGACCAAAAAACAGGTATAAGTTGACCAAAATGGGTTTGAGTTGACCACAGTACGGGTTGAACAGTTACTTTATAGGTGTCTTCAAACAAACATATTTTATGAAGATTTTTCTTTTATAGACTTAAATGGTAGATCCATCTTGTTTTTCTTTGCATCAATAATGTGTAGCTCAGTGACCCAGTTAATGTTTACGGTTTGTAACTCAGGGGTCCTGGGTATGATCCTCACATGCAGTGCTGATTTTTTTCATGGGAGTGTCCTCTGGCGAGACTGCAGAGCCCTAGCCTAGTACTGGTGAAACCCAGAAAGCAAATTAAGTGAATCTTTGCCTCAATGTAAGTTAAATACACGGGCATAAACACCATACGAACAAACACATCAAGATGTTAGTACATGTAGGATAATGGGGGGTGAAGATTTCCAATAAAGATGGTACTTAGATGATCAAAGCAGATCATATTTCTGTGAAAAAAAGTATAGAATCTTAGATCAGCAAGTGTCATATCTGACTACGTATCAGTTATTATCTCTCTAATCTATCATTATACTACATAACGGTGACTTGTTTTTATAAATAAAAAATGATGTACATAATTTAATACAGAGCAATAACTGCGCACTTAAACCGCCTCTTGAGGACTGTTCTTCTCAACATCAAAGCGCTTAAAGTACTCGGCGACTGATTAAGAGAATTATTCACTTGAAACTAAGTGATGTCTTAAGCACACACACACAACTAAACAATACCACCAATTTCAGAATATATTGGAAGAACTTTGTTTTCTATGAAACCTTGGTCTGCTAAATAGTTGTTTTAGATAATACATTGTTATCACTTATAAGCTAGTATTGTAACATAGTGTAAAACACTTTAAAACAATTTCCACAAGATGATATTCATGACATATGTTATCAAAATTTATAATTGTCACTTCCCTCTAAGATAAGACATTCATGCATATAACTGTATACTCGTTATTATAATAATTATATACCACCATGTTTTTAAATCGATAAAGCTAATTGTAAATTAAAAATACTGCAAGCTTAAGCTATTGGTTTGGTCTCTTTAACATATCAATTTAAACAATCAAACAACTACTATCCGCGGATTAATGAAGAAAGTTTTGCAGATTGTATTATAGTGTTTCCATTGAGACACATGCCTGAACCATATAAAAGAACTATGAGTGTTCTCCTTAATAAGGAAGTTTTTAGGTGGCTGGTCTATTCATACTGTTTAGTCTTCAAGTATAAGTAAGTGTTGTATGAAGCACATACTAAACTTAACAATACCATCATGCGACTATCTACTTGAATATTTTTGTTTCTTTTATGAAATTGATTGCCCTGTTAACGAAGATTGAAGAAGCACACTTATTATCGTAACAAATGCTTGTAACACTCAATATATGATGAAAGGTTTTTGTTTTTTTTGCGTGACATTTATTGTTTATAAGTATGCTATCATCAAACATTTAAACGCTATTTTTCGACTCCCCCCCCCCTAGCTCTATGACAAGACAATCATTCAGAGGAATGCATACACCATTTTATTCTGATGTTTCAAAAACCTCTGTGCAAACGATTGTATACATAAATTAATAAATAATGTCGTCATAAGTTTATGTGTTACAGTGATTAATGTCAAAATCAAACACTGCTGACCTTTTTCAAAGAGATAGCCATAACAAATTGTATTTTGACATAACATATCGTATAAAACATAAGTTGGAAAATAGCCGCATTACATTCAGATAGAAATGTACACAATCAACATCTTAGCACACCAATCAAAATTATATAGAGATGATTATATGTTTTAATTTAATTTTAATTTCCAAAGTAGCTGTCAAATATCCTTGATATTTGAAACATACAGATCATAATCACTTATATTCTAGAATAACAAAAGTAAATCTTAAGTTAATATTGTCGTACGATCTTTGATAAGACGGACCCCTGAATGCAGTAGTGCAATTCACATGCATATGTAGGTTTTTAACTTATATTGCACCAGTTTATAGATTGTTTTGAAAACAATTGTTTGATCATGGTAAAGTTGCAGATGTCTAGTCATAAGCAGTATGTGTGGGATACACTAGCAACAGGACCAGAGGGATCATTTTGTTTTCAGATGATGTTTATGTAATGTGTGCTTCATCCTAATATTTATTTAACCAGTATGCCATGTAATACATATATTTTCTAATAAAATTGTAAAAAAGGTTATTCAGTATTTAGATGATTTTGACACGCTTTTTCATGATGGATGACTTCATCCACAGTCATTACAAGAAAAACAACAACAACATAATTGAGCCTCGGTCTGGGAAAATGGGTCTTAATGCATGTGTGTCAAGTGTTAATCAGGGCAACTCAGTGATGAAATTTTCGCTAAATGGAATATTTCGATAAAAAAGTCTCTGACGGAAAGTGTTGTCTCTGATAAGCCTGTGCTGACGGTACAGGCTAATCTGAGAAAACATTTGGAGCACGTGCATTGAGTCCAATTTTCCCAGAGCCAGACTCAAATGTTAAAGCAATGTCCGTTAAATTAAGAAATTTATCCAATGACAAAATAGTGGTTTGCTATTCATTGAAAATCTCATAATTGTTCAAATAAAAAAAGGTTTATTCATTATTTACAACAAGATGCAATTATCTTTCCAAAACAACACAATTGGCATTTCATGTCAAAGCTATTCACACTAGATGATAAATTAAACATGTATTTATGATAAACAATACCATAATAAAGAAGCACAGACAGTTCTCACTATTCCATTCATAGCAATTCATATTGAATTCAACAACAACTAGAAATGGCGCGGCAGAGGCCGACAACGTATCCCCACGCCGCATGTTTGACCCAGGGGGTACCGCAGGGTTGGTAATGGGGCCATGCATAGTTGAGATTGACCGTATTGCCATAAGAGATATTCAGTATAATTTGGAAGTGAATCGGTGTAGAAATGAAGAAGTGAATGTCTTCGTTTGAACATGACATATCTTTTTTATTGCGTAAATCGATTCCGCTTAGAATGACCTTTAAGAAAAGGTATGGTTATGGGGGACTCTATGTGCAAAATGTTGCATTTATTTTCGCTTAAAGTTGTCACTTTTACATTGAATTATAAAGGGAAACTATTAAGTATATTATGACCTCCAAGCAAAACAATAGCCATATTGTAGACAGGTAGGTTTTTTACCCTATCGCCGCTTTTTTTACGGAGGATTCCAGAGATAGTCGATGTATCACGGTTGATACCGGAGATTTTGATTTTGATGTTTAGAGTGATCTCCCGGCAATAGTAATTTACGCTGCAATTTGCGCTGGAATTAGGTTTTTTAATACTGGTTCCCATTTTCGCATTGTGAACTATTTATAATGGCGGTGTACTCAAAACCGAGAACTAATTCTAAATCAGAGACGCACTAGCAATCGACTTAAGAAGTAATATAGATCCACAAAGATATTAACGGCTTGTTAAATTCAGTAGCAACATAGCCAAATGCACATAGTTAAAGAAGGAACGCCGTTAGAATAAGCATAAATACAAATTCCAAAAGTTTAACTGCAGTTGTCAATGACACACACGAAGTAAAGATATATATGAAGTAATTATAAACTTTTCAATATGTGACAATGAGATGAAGTGTTTGCATTGCAAATGTAACTAGGCAAAATGCAACTACCATGTATCAGAAAGCATGTGCTAGTAGTTAAAATGAGACTGTCATTTAACAACATGCTTGGACTGGCGGATATTCCCTTCCATAAAAAAGTGGCACAGCTACCTATATTGCCAGAACAGAAACGTGTATTGAGATTTAGAAGTAGTTGTTAATAAAAGAAACCTAGGCATCATTTAATAGTATAATAGTACAATGCATACCTAGCCAGATATCTTTTGGGGTAAAAAATTCGTATAAATCTGTGCACTTACTTTCAAATGATCACTAAAAAACGATTTCTATCCTCACTATCTGAGCCTACTCAAAGCTTTTGCTTCAAAGATCTTCTTTTCGGTTTTCTTATTACCGTTATTGTTATAAAATGCATATAACAATATATTTTTATAATATTTGTAACAATATTTAATAATAGTAATACTAATAATACAATACACGATATTATACTTAGGGAATTAAAATTAAAGCATTAATTACTAAAAACGTATGCCTCGTAATTAAATCACATCTTCACAACCAAATCTGTTTCCGAAGAAAATTGTGAACGATATTAAGTGATGAAAGCATTTTCCAAACTATATATTATAAGCGTACGAAATACATTATTTTAAGCGATTTCGATTGGGGATATTTCAAGATAAGCTTTTGCCAAGAGCAATATTATACCTCATTTAATGTAAAATAACTATAATTAGACATTTTTTTTCTGCTTTTTCTTCGCATATTTCACGAATCAAAGTTTAAGAAACATTTACCGAATCATTAAGGTATATAAGACAGTCGAATTGAACAAAAACAATATTGGTTCCCCCGTTATTAAAGAAATAACTACATACTCCAATCTTATGAACCTAAGTATTGATACAGCAAGACTAAGTAGGTATTTATTTATTTATAAATTCATTATACATGCCTTCGTGATAGCAAATGAGGTATTTATTACGTGTGTATTCACATAAAACATAAGCACGACAGTGTCATTATCTTCCCTCAGAAACAATGGCAAACATACTTATCTCTTTTCGTAATTCATTTTACACAAATAATTTCTTTAACAATAACGGTAGAAGAAAAAAAAGTTCGTTTGAGAACACATATTTATGTTATATATAATTGATCGGAGAAAGAACCCATTCATTGAACAATTTTTAAGTTCAAGCTTCACTTGAAAGGTTAACGCACGTTTGCAAAAATCAATGTTGCCGAAACCATGCTGTCATGGAGAGTAGATGCTATTTTCAATTGTGCATAGATTTAATTGAAAATATCGTATTATATATATAAATGTCGTAAACTGCTTAGAAGTATTCATCCAATGTAGTACATTAATTGTGAACTGAAGCAATCGGGCCCGAAATAAAGGTCATTGTCTGTTTAAATCGCTCTCATACGCATTGCATTTGTATTGAGAATACCATGGTGCCTATATAGAACAGTTCAATTGTTAAAACGTATGTTGACATATGTGTATGGTGAATAATTCATAATAAACTCGTATTTTGATAAAGACTTTGTGTACATAGTACCTACAGAGACCAGGATGTAATAATCTATCATTGCCAACATGTTTGTATGTAAACTATGCATATTTAAAACTTAATAAATAAATAAATGGACGTGTTTTCTTTTTAAAATGTATTTCATGTACTTATTTAAAACACTTAACGTTTTGGAAAAGCCCTAACTAATTTGAACAGAATGAAACATAATGATATAAATAGTGTACATTTTGTTATATCATAGTGTTAATTACTGAGAAATCCTATTTGATAATCTGTCATATATTTATATGAATACTTTACTCGCGCTAAGACCGTTCTCAATGCAATTTCGATACCGCTGTTAAAGCACAGGGATTCGAAATAGATGGTCGCAGTAACGGAAGACTTCAAATATCGAATATTTATAGCTGCGCGTAATGTTAGATTTTACTTAAAAAATGTCTTTGTTTAAGGTATGTAAAAAAAAGTAGATTGGTGAACCTCCCAAAAGGACATCATAATATAAATAATTGTTACAATCCGATAGAAGTTTACAAAATGCAATCGACCATAACACTAACGACCACGATCATAAGTTTTATTTTCAATTGTTCATTGAGTCAATAACTCTTACGTTCATAATTACGATGGTTCCAAATTTGTTAATCAAATTAATTACATAGAAGCAACTATATCAAACACTGAATATATTTGACTATATGTAAAAACATATAGTTTTTTTCTCGATATGGGATTTAACTAGAAACTTTTAAATAACAAGAAATGATTTAAAAACATTTGCCCTACATGCAACAAAGTTGTCGATACATTAAATATAAATTTTATGTTACAAGACCATTTGACTTTTTACATTGACCCATTGAACTCCAAGATGAATGGTGTTTTTTATTTCCTCCAGAGTAACCAACACACATTGGTACTTGATGATCGTAAGACCGTAATTGTTAACAATATTGTAATATGATACATCTCTATACGGCAATCTGCCAGTCTTCTTTTTCAATCTGGAAGTTCAATTTACTAAATGGATACATGCATCGCGCCGTTTTAAATGTTTACCCAGTTGTTGTTTTCTCTTGCGGTTGTGCTTGTTCGTAACGATGTGTTTTAGTAATACTTTAAGTTTCTCGTAGCGATTGCATTATATGGCTGTTGTACATGTCGTTTCATATATAGTATATATATATATATATATATATATATATATATATATATATATATATATATATGACTTCTTTGATAAATGTTAAACAAAACATTTTTTACTGCTTTGCTATTGCCAGCTCACGTTATAAAAATTATCACCAATTTAGAAATACTGATGCTTTTGATTCGTCTGAGTCTTCAATGTAATCTCCGTAATTATACATACATAACTCACAGCACGCTATCATCAATAAATATGCTATCATGAAATATTGTGGATTACGTTCGCCGATACAATTATTTACAGAAACATCACAAGACGCTACTTTCATCACACAGCGCACATTGAAATCTTGCTTGTCACTCCCGGTGTCCATACTTGAAGAGTTATAGAGATAAATGCGTTTTTAGCATTCACATTAAGTAAGTAAACACAAGAGTTTAAACACATTTAACGCTTTAATTTAAAGAAATAACCAACATAATATTTGTGATGATTAAGTCTTGTCCATTTGCATATATATAGATCTACATTATAAAGTTTATTTTATTTATGTATCATAACATGCAGTTTGCATTTGGATTGCACAATATATCTTGTTGTGATTGTAATATCTGTAAACTAAAACGTTTAAGTTTGAGCGTGTATATTTTCTAAAAATTAAAATTGACGCCCTATGCACAACTTTCCCCTCGAGAAACAATAACTCAACTAAGGTGGATTCCTTTTTCTTAAAGTACAACAGAACTACATTTAATATTTTACAAGATAAAAGACACCCTTGGCTACCTTAAACACACATACAGCTAAATGGCAACATAATTTCCGGACAATATTCGGTATTGGTATGTGTAAAAAACTGCTTTATACTTTAATTAAATACTCTCCCACGTCCCATACATATTAATCGTTATTCAAAGGTCAACTCGCATATTATGTAAATGTATAAGTTTACTTGTATGTGCATATCGGAGATGTAAACAACTACTTCCATAATAGGAATATAATAGAAAGCATGCCCTACACAATGGCCAGAATTCCTTTCAAATCGAAGTTAAAATCTATAGAAAAAAGTCAAAAGTTCATCCAGAAAGCAGTACCATAATAAAGCATGCTATACCTCGTGTGCACATTTTCATACAATATTTGGAAGAAAAGTTTACATCTATTTGTGCGCTTTGAATATTATCAGAACATAATGAGGTTAACACAAGTTTAAAGTTTATTTAACCACTGAAAAATGAAACATCCTTATTCCTCCCGAGGAGGTAGATACTTAAACCATTAATCTTACACAGTGATTATAATTACTATTATTAGACGTGTTGTTGCTATATATATTGACTAGTTCGTATGAATTACTGATGCACATAGTTAACACAAAGATATGCGATAAACATTTACTGACACCTTCCTTGAAGCCGTGTAAAGCGTTTTTTCATTTAAAACAAAAAATAGACCCACCAAAAGCATGTAAGTCGAGGTGTGGTCATAGTATATTTTTATATCTCATAATAATGGGAAGAAACGCACGCGGCTTGCGAATTAAACAATCTGAAGAAAACGGTCAGAATGCAACACTCGCCGTGAAATTGAAAACTTGAATCAGGGAATGCATTTACCATGGTCATACGGAACATCGCATTGAGAAACGTTAACAATTACTACTATGATACCTGAGAAATGAACCAATACATGGCATCATATAGTATTTGCATACGTCATTAAACTTGCGTGATAAGCATAGCTGCACGTTTGTGCGGATAAATGCCAAAGATGCATTTCGGTATGCAAACATGATTATGATAATCGTTCATATTTTTTTAATTGTGGAAACCAAAATGAAACATAGCATTTTGAAACAGGATATTGTTTTCGATTGCATGCATTATCCCGATGACCAAATTTATTCTTTTGGATTATGTATATTATTGCATGCATAATAGCATAAACATATAAATGTAAACTATATTTTTATGTTTAAAGGAAAGGCTTTATTATTTTTCATGGAATTATGTGGTATTCTAGAAGTGTACTGATCAGTGGTTATTATGTACAATCAAGAACCTACTGCGGCATCTAATTCGCCCCTTCTGTATCGTTCTTCGATTCACATAGTGCACATAAATGTTTGTCCTTTTTAATTCTCCTGTGAGGTTCATCTATATTTATTATGCTGACAACACGGATGCTTAAACGTATAATGAATGCAAGCACTAATGTATCAAACATTACTTAACATTTCCTATGTTTTTTTTTGTAACTAGAATATGATTTATTTCAATTGAAAGTGTAAGCTACTCGTCTTTGCAGGGTGCACGTTTACCACATTGTTATTAGTTTAACTTGCATGTATCCTTTTTTCAATTGTCCGGACTTTTCCATTTGTCCGGAAGTTTAATGGGACAACTGAAAGTAACACTCTTAAACTGCTGAACAGTGTAATTTTTCGGATGATCATTCGCCCGATTTCAGAAGTGGAAAGAAGGTAATGTTTGCTCCAGTCGTGTGTGAAGGGAAATTAAATAAAAAACACATCATGTTGTGGGTTTATTAGTATGTTAATATCGTTATACGTTGCTTATTTGGGAAAAAAAAGATTGAGTACAAGATGCACAAAAGATTCTTATTCAATTTATAAACTATTTATAGAAAAGAAAAATCGAAAAGTAACAAATCTAAGCAACCAATGAGAAGGGCTGGCCTAAGCAACCAATGAGAATAAAGGACACCCTAACATTGATCCTCTTTTTTATACTAGGTTTGGTTCGTTAGCGCGTTACATGAAATAAATGAAGACCTTGAAAATGTATCTCTTAAACCTGACGTCAGTACGACACCTTATGGGGCGAATCTCTCATTGTAATTGGTAAATCTTCAATCTGATTGTCATAAAGTAAAGCTAATGTTTATTGTCTTTGTGAAACAATCGTAAACAACATATGTTTTCTTTTAACAAGGCGCATGGATCAACTTGAATGATGTCAGAAGAAAACAATTATTACTTTCTATTGTATTTTGTTTTAAACTACAAATGATGTCTTAAATGTTATTACAAGACCCGAAATTTTCATTATTCGTACTGTCATTTGAACAAAACATCCGAACATTATTTTTGCACCACTTTACATAATTATGTAATAAAAGATGTTTATTTCCATGCTGTGAGTTTATAAAAGTCCAGTACACAAATATATCTATGTAAAACGTAAAGTAATTAAAATGGTTTAAAAGAATTCTGCACTTCACACCAAGCGACATATACTAAAAGAAACACACACATATAGTTTAACATCCCACAAAACTTTCCATAAGTAAAGGCCTTTACTAAAAAAAATGCTTTAATATTTTTTTCTACGGTTGCAGTCTCTTTTGCGCCTTTTAGAAGAAGGTGGCATAATAGCTGCCACAATGTTAGTTTGTACGTCTGTACGTCTGCCCGTCTGTTGGTCTGTTCGAAGCTTCCTGTCTCAGCATTTTAACTTCTACATACATTGGAGGCTTATAATAGCACACTACATAATTACACGTTATTAGCACAATATCTTAAGTATAAAGGAAGTTAACTCTTCTTTCAAGAGTGGTTTCACTTCGTGTCCATGCTGGATGACTATATTCAGAACTTCAGTATAATATATACATCGATGATATTGTCGTGCTCTAAGTGCATTATTCTTTTAAAAAATGTTCAACAAGGCGGGGATACAAGCCACAGTTTGTGAGTATATAATATAAAATGTGTTAGCGATATTCAATTATTATGAATACAATTACTTAATATCGAATACATTTAAGGCTAGCTTTGTGTTCCTATGCACAAAGTACAGTGTTAATAAGTTTAATGCAATATTCCGCGTAGCCATGTTCAAACAACGCTCATTTGGATTTTTTTAATCAATACAAGGTTTTATAATGTGTTACTGTTGATATTACGAACCCCCTATTTAAGAACGTATGTGTATTTGATTTACGAATATGATGCAACGAAAACTACTTTATAGAGATTTTTCCACAGTTTTTTGTATTAAACAAAATGTGAGAGAACATGTCTTTATAAACTAAACTATACTATTTCCAATAATGTGGATTGTGTATGTCAAACGTGTTTAAATGGATCTGTTTGCATATTTGTTTCTCAAGTACTATTTAATTGTTTACAGCATAACACTAAACTAATTAGAAATACAGGTGCCCTCTCTAGGCCTGAATGCACTGTTGCAATGACTCGGTCAGTATGCATGTTGTACTATAAACAAAAGAAAACATGTTATACATGTTTTACTATTCCTTTTGAAACTTAATGTTATAAATGTTATCTTCCGGACCTTCGCGTCCCCGATTCATATCAAAAAAGGAAATTAAACATATAAACCATTATAAGTTTCACTTTAATTGATAAGATATTAACAGGACAATTATTGTCTTTCATGAATAAGAAAAATGTTCTACTTGGGCAAAGTCAGCTATAGCCATAAATAATGTTATTTCGTTTACTAAGCTATACCTATACGAGTGTAAAATGAATAAATTCATCCCAAACATCATGGGATCCAAACAATACATTAGGATTATGATAACTGAAGACAATTATTTTATAAAAATAATTCAGAATCTGTTGACATTGAATGGGAAATGTTTACTACGATTGTAGAACAAATTAAGTATTTAAATTAAATGAATATTGCAGTTCTTTACAACTTTGTATAAATATTTTTTTAACTCAAACAGCCAAGTTGATATCTTAAAAGAAATTATAGGTTGTACCTACGTTCCATAAATCACAATTACATGTACCCCTTTTTGTTTTTCTAAACCTTTTTCCATCTGAATATGCAAATACCATTTGCTTACTACAATTTATGCATACTTTAAATAGGTATATATCATTGAAAATATCTTTATGTTGAATATGTACCTATGATAGCTTTTTATGCATTTTTTTTTCATCTGAATATGCAGATATAATTTGCTTATTACACTTTATACATACTTTAAATACGTATATACTATATATATATATACTGCAACATCTAGTGTTCTACTGTTCTGCTTTATAAATACTTTTTTATTTTTTTTAAATACTTTTTTATGTTTTTCCAACACAACATTGCATGCAACTGCCTTATATTAACAGCATTCTTTTCAGTTTGTAAACTTGAAATGTCCATTGACATGAAACTATGTATTTTCCTAGTAATTATTTGTTATAAAATCGCTAACAAAAACATAATATGATTTGTGATTTTGTTTATAAAAAAAGTAATAATTACACCCTTAACTAAAGCTTTAGCTCTAAATTCTGTGTATTATGTGCAAGTCATTCTTTGTCCTATGATAAAGGTAGGGATTTGTCCAGCTTATTTGCTAATTGCTTTGTTTGCTGTGTATGTCACTGTCTACAATTTTATAGATAACGCATTACTTTAGTTATGTAGCATATGTGTTTCTTTTTATGTCACTGTCTATAATTATATGGAATGTTGTGCTGCATATGTATTTATATACGTTTCTGTTTCCATTCTAATAATAAAACGTGTTGGAACAAAAATAATGTTCACTCACTTGAGTCAATTGACCGTCATCCTAAGTATTATCATAAGTAGTGGATGTTACAGAATATGCCCTTCGTCACACATAAAAAATATATAGTAAAACGATTGAATATCGATATAAACATGCATATAGGGACGTATTTTATGTATATTAAAGAAGAAAACAACACACAGCTCTTTCAATAATCATTAGAATCATAGCAAACACATTACACAATAAAAAGGCGGACCTAACATTCCAATTTGTAAAGCAAATGGTACAAGCGGTTTATATATGGATTCAGTGCACAAAGGAAGCTTTTCTTTTTCTGAATTGCAAATTAAACATTAATCGTAATAGGTTGATATATGTTTGAGTGCATATATATATAGGATCTGGCACGAGTTGTCAAATCATACCATATTTTATTAAACGAGTTCAGGAATTTTGTTAGTAAGCGAGCCTTTGGCGAGCTTACTAACTAATTTCCTGGACGAGTTTAATAAAATATGGTATGATATGACAACGAGTGTCAGATCTTTTTTATCGCATGCTTTTAAATGAGCAAAATAAAAAATGTTTGCGCAAACATAATGATAAATTCCGAATGTTGTTTACATTTCGTGACGCCATTTGACGTTGCAACGTCATTTCAGCAAAATAACAAGATGCGATTGGTCAATAAACGAAAACTAAGCCAATAAAAACGCTTTAAAATGTTGTATTACACATGTGTAATAAAACAAATATGTAATGGTTGTATTACATGGGGAACAGGGTATAGCATGTGATAAATAGTGGTTATTATAAATGTGCAGCGTCCGACATAAATCCAATTCGGAGCGTTGCTATAGAAATATAGTAATAAATACGCTGTTTACGAACATATTCGCATACCGACGTCCTATCTATATCAGGTTATGAGTAGAGTAACACAAATGATATGTAACAGGGTATACAGTTCATTTTTTAAGCACATCATGAATAATTACTGATTATGTAACATTTTATAAAAAAAACAACGATATAACAATTTTTGGATTGCGTCATTAGAACATTGACCGGTTGTAGGCCCAATATTGCATATCTGAAGTTAAATGGTGATAAATATCAATGTCTAATTAACTACTATAAATACATGTAGATACATGATCATATCATTATACGTGAATAAGCAACGTAGATGTTTAGTACAAACAAATCGTGTTTAATTTTGTATTAGCAATTATTATATAACAATCTGTAGTCACACGGCCTTATATGTTTACACAAAGACCCGCAACTAATTTACATGTATGCTTGTCGATGATTGCTTGTTTGCTAAATAACGTTGCATATGCTTCGCCGTTTAGACGTGTATATCATCATGATGATTGCCGGCGTTCAAACCGGAAAGCTCCAAATACTACGAGGACAGTCCGCCTCAATGGCGTGCTTTTTCCGAGAATGGGATAAAACAACTTTGGTATATAGAGGCATCTGTCTATTTAGATTATGTCCTGTCATTGATGTTTGTATTTTTCATAGGTGTCATATTATATAAAGGGTAATATATTATTTTAAAATAAAGAGCAGCAAAACATCTGAACAGAGAAAATAATAGATTTACATGTATATTATATGCGCTATATAATAGTTATTGCAACTGATGCACTGTGATTGGAAGAACAACAATTCATATCAGATATTTAAATCACGATGTAAACGTAACCGTTGACCTTTAGTCTAATTACCTTCTAAACGTACATAGTGTAACTATTATTGCCCATGCAAACACGAGGGATTATTTTAACAATATGATATAGTGTACGTTTTAAATACAGGTTGTATTTTAACTATATAAGACAGTTCCGTCCTAATGATAATCTTGCTGAAATGTGTAATTCAGTTTACCTATATTTTGTCAAAATGACTGGCATACGCTGAGATTTCTGCATTCCAGATCCGATGGAGGTCAAAGGAAGGAATTTTAACGAGTGGAAAAAAAGTTTACAAACACGAGGTATATTGCTGCATCACTCACCTTTTGTCTGTTATCTCTATAACTTTAACTCCTAGATTCATTTGTTTGAAACCGTGTTTCATGAGATAAATGATATCATTACAGGAATGTTGCTCTATTTATAAGCAATCTATTTATGTCTATGCTTATGCGAAAACAAAAGTAGTCACCATAATCACCATAACCATTCGTAATTATAACCGTGCATGAAGTCAGCAAGATTAATCTTGGGTTTGCAAACTCATTCGTTACCATATGTTTGCTCGCACCATTAACCTGATACTAAAATATAATGCATTCATATATTATTGCTCTGTTACTAACAATACATTATTTTCCGTCTTGAAATCTCGTTTAATAGATACAACATATCATACTAACTATCTGCTGAATTGTCATTCATGTTGTGAAACACATGCACGGAGAAAATTTATTACATGCTCATAATCCAATTAAAGTTCTTCATTTGTTTATAAGTATCAGGTTTAGGTTTTGCGAGTTTTCACGCGTTGCAGTAAGTTTCAATTATGGGTCAGTATGAATGAACAAAAAAAGACACAACACTAAGGGTATAAATATTTCAAGTTGCGTTTGTAGAAAGCATTTGCATATCGTCGCAGTTTGGTCAAGTTTAAAGTGACCGAACTCGCCTACATTGTAATTTTCAACGCATGCAAAAACCAACGTTAAAGCGGCACGAAAGCACACTTGCGCTTCATGAACGATAATCATATCAAGCCGATGGTCTGAAAGTACATCATACGCAATATTTCCGTAATATTAGTTACATGATTTGTAATCAAGGGTGAGTATGTAATACACCCTCATGGGTTGCACACCTAAACTTGCTCTTAATATGGTATACATTGCCTTATGTTTGATTTTACCATTTATCGTATTTAAGTAAAATGCTGCTACATGTACATATCGGCAACGACTGGTCCTTGAAAGTATTTTCTATCAAACAAATAGTTGATTTGATCTTTTAATGTCAATGAGCTGACTTTTACTCCCCTTTTACCAACGTTGGCAATGAATAATTTATAGCCAAACACAATTTGTCAACACATGTTGAAACCGATTGCAGCTTGATGCTAATTGTAGTGGTTGAGTTTTACTTGTCTTTGAACAAGGTAAGTGTTAGTCTTTCAATCAACTTTAATGTTTATGGTTAAATGTCCAAAATAATTTTATAAAAAAAACATATTAACGACTGAAAACGAAAGTAAAAATGGCTACTATGACCTATCTCAGTTCCTTATATTTTGTTCAATTTAATAAATGAAGTTCTAATTTGTTTTGTCATGATTTAATGAAAAATTCCATCTCTTAATTATTTATATTTCCCACCTAAATGTGTTTTCAGAAAATAACAGTTTTGTTTTGGAGAAATCCTATATATGGAAATCATCCTAAACTCATTGTTTGTAACTGAATAATTTATACAAGTTAAAGTGCAATTTATATTTTATGTTGCAATTGAACAGCATACTGACCTCAATTTGCTTAATTTCATGAAAACTGATTGATTCTCATTTTTGTGTTTACATATAAAAACATCAAACAGGCAAGCTGGAAGCTTAAAAGCTTGACAGGGTCACTGTGCAGAAGATGACAAGGAATATATGACCATCTTGAGATGACGTTTAATAACCTATTGTATACCAATACAACAGGAAACACTTAGCGTCTCTGCTTAATGACTGTGGAATACAATGAAGAATAAGAATGCCGTGCAAAAGGAACTATCCCTGCCTATCCCACTTGCAAATGTGGCAATACAAACTATGTATGACTATTAACAGCTCTAGTTTCTGAAACATTTTTAAATCACGAGCAGTCTATAATAATGTGATGCAACAATTGTCGATCTAAGAGGTAACTGACGCAATACAGCACTTATATTAAGGGAATATATTTGAATGTAGAATATATTTTACCTATACTCATATTATTATTTTGTTGTTATTATGTGTATCCCTTTCTAATATTATATGTGAACCTAAAGTAACTTCATGATTTAAAAAAAAATGGTTTCCATGGTAACCACAAAGTTTTAATCATTGCCATGCAGCTTATTCTTTAAAATTGATGATTCCTGAATTTATTTTCATTTATAAGTTTTAAGATAGCAATATGTAACATTAAATGTTAAATTAAATAAACGTAGAACAAAACAGCAAAATTATGTATTTCTATGTATTTACTTAATAATGGGATCTATTTTTTATTCTTTATAAATGTTAATAATCATTGAATAACTATTATCTGAATTGCTACGAGATTTAAAAATGCTATTTGTTATTACATTTTAGATTTTTTTAAAAGGGTTTTATAAACATAATAGTTCATGTTCACGTCTTTTAAACAAATTATTTTATTTTCACCTCTTTTAAATAAAGTATTGTGTGTATGGGCATTGGTTTCCATTGTTACAATACAATTAAAATATTGAGATACCTTGTAACCAATCACTGATAATATTTGGAAAAAAGTAGATGCAAACTCTGAAATATGCGTAATGTTGGTAATCTTATTTGATCCAAATGTACTGCAAACTAATTAACTGCAAATAACCACAAGTGTCTCTATCTATTGAGATAGACTTTCCATCCAATGAGATAGAAACTATGACTTTGTATTTGGTATGGACGAATATTTTTACCGTATATCAGTTATTTAACAAACAAGAGTTTAAAAACGCATGGTACATACATAATTTCAATAGTTTGAATTATTTATGATGTTTGCATGGTAACCAATATAAATTTAATAATGTTGATAATGTTTTCGAATTCTTGAGTAGTATTAAGTATAATGTATTATAAAACCATATGTGATTGATTTATTCATGCACTTGAAGATTTATTAAAAATGTATTAACTTATTTTCAAGACATGACAATAATCAAGAAATGTTTATTTTTGTGTTTTAATTATCATTTCTAAATCAGCCGTGTTCATCTTCAATTGAGAAATTTTGCAAATATCTAAATTTTTCCGCGTTCAACATACATGGAGATTTCTGAAAATGTAAATAAGTCATTTTAGCCCATGTACCCCGTTTTGACCAAAAATCTCAGAACAGGCCACATTTATATCACTGAAATCTCTTTTGCTATGTTTTTATCAATTTCTAAGTGACACATAATGATAATGAGGATTACAAACACGAAACATGTACGACGTAACTGATTTAATGGACTGTGTTATTACTTTATATACTCTTCTGTCGTCTATAAAGCTTTAGTGATAAACATATGGTTATTTGTTTTCTGAAACAGTACATAATAAAACTGATATACTAGTAGCTAGTGTAACTGTTTCACAATAAATGCACTCCTCGGATCAACTGGTGTAAGAATATGCGTAGAAAATGGAACAGATTTTCAGCCATCCTTTACACAAAGTATGTGAATGTGAAAGGACGTCATTATAAGTTCGTCATATCATGGTTTACCTACGAAACAATTAATGCGAACCACTTTAAAATGATTTTTAAGGTTACAGCATTGAATAAAAAAAAACACAACGACAACATGTTTTCACTCGACATTTCGTAAACATATTTTATACAATGGCTCTTGAATAAAAATATCTTCTGAAACAATGTGCCATATCTGAGCCAATCTGATTTATTGTATGTTAATGTTCCAGAACAACATTGAGGTCCAAAAGCCGACTGAATACGACTGGACCCTAGTTATTAAGAAGGCGGATGATGGGTTAGCAGGAAATTATACGTGTGAGACAGAAAATGGGACGGTCATAGCTCAGTACACCCTGGAAATAATCTGTATGACAATAACATTGGTTGATAATAATGAAAAGACATGTATGTGGTTCGGTGATATGTATTGCTGTGTGTTGTAGTTTGGTGTGACGTTTAATGGCTTGACGATTGAGGTTGTAAAATTATGGATGTCAACTTCATGCAAACTGTGCCAAAAAGTATAACACTATTATTTCGAGATATTAAATGAGATGACGGTTTTGGAAAAACACCAAATGCCTGTTATGTACCATGCACAAAAATAATATTAAATAGCCAACATGTATAGCACCAGGGATGCAACAAAGAACCTTAAACCATAATGTATGTGCTGTTGGTCTAAATTTAATGTTATGTTCTTCCTGTTGCTTAAAGTACATGAATCATAGACCCTACATAGTTACAATGTTTTAATTTGTAAAATTGACAAACACAGTAAACACAACGAATCCTGTTTTGACAATACAAAAAAACCCAACAGTTTCATAAGAAAATATATATTATTAGGTAGAGAAACAAACAGCAAAATCTCTTTTTCTATCTCCTTATAAAAAAATAATAATTGAAGTGCAAGTTACTGATTGTGTCCTTATGAATATTGCCGATTTAATGCCATCGTTTAAAATCGGAAGCAGAAGTATAGTTTGCCTTTGTTAAGATTGTGAATTGAATTGTGGAAAATATCTAACCGCAATTATTTTTTGGACGAAATTAAACATATCTTCATTTGAATTTAACTATTTCATGAGAATGTTGCTGTGCGTTTTCAGATCCGCCTCGGATTATACAAGACAGGTCGTCTGCTACTCGTGTGGTGTTCGAAGAAGGCAGCACGCCGAATCTGACGTGCCACTTCTCGGGTGTTCCTACGCCTACAGTGTGCTGGTATCGGGGGTTGAGGGACGCCTTAGGTAGGAACATGACTTACGATTATGGTTAGACAGACCATACATAAAATGTCAACGCGTCCGTCATAGGTCCATTTACAACAAGTGGAATTTGCAAATGTTTATTTGAAATAGCTTAAGGACGTAAACCTGTTTATTTTTCTCACATTGTATGTTACGTATGTGATTGATATCTGGTTTTGAAAACCTTGGGAGCTCATGTTGTGTGGAAATTATATTAATGACGATTGACAACATAACAAGTAAGTTGCTTAATATGTGTGTGAGCGATATCATTCTGCATGGCACTGATGCATAGAAAATAGCAGGTTACTGCAGGCTGTGTTTGTAATATATCAGGCAAGGCTTTGAATAACATAACGGCGAGGATCGCCGAGCCTTTATTTTATTCGTGTCGATCCTGATATGATACAAACAGATCAGGAAGTAAACTGTTATTAGGTTTATCATACCTCTACGTCCCAATTTTGGAACAAATAATGAAATAATCGCTACGACGCTGCATTTTAAATGGGAATGATTTTTTTGTCGACTTTTGACGTGTTAATAATGAAGTAATGAGTACTTACGCTTCATGTTTGTTAAATATGTTTTTTCTGTTTTTGTTGCTATTTGTGTACAAAATATACTACATCTTGGTATCAAATTGTTTTTATGTTGAGTCTGATTATATGTTACTAAACACGATGACTATTTCGAGTAATATGGCCAACCTGCAAACATCGACTGACATAACAATGTCCTGTTGAAGTGATATTATATATATATTACATGGCTGACAGGGTGACAGTAAATTTGTCAACTTGAGGAAATAGTGTCAACCAAGGCGAAGCCGAGGTTGACAGTATTTTTCCGAAAGTTGACAAATTTACTGTCACCCTGTCAGACATGTAATATTTATTTTATTATACCGAACAAACTTTTCAAACATGAACAATTTATAAGAACCATGAACAATTATAATATTTAATAATTGTATTTAAATACAGCAATGAATAACCATTTATATTTTGATAACTAAAATAAAAGTACACTGGTTAACACAGTCAATTTCTTATCACTTGATTACGCAATTTATGACGTTGTAAACAGACGACAAATTGGCAAGCAATATTGCCAGCAAACGTTTTTCAACGATAAGCGAGGAGGATTTGAAGGTTAACACAGTCAATTTCTTATCACTTGTTCGGTATAATAAAATAAATATTACATGTCTGACAGGGGTCACCCTGTCAGACATGTAATATTTATTTTATTATACCGAACAAACTTTTCAAACATGAACAATTTATAAGAACCATGAACAATGTTAAGATTCAATAATTGTAGTTAAATTCAGCAATGAATAACCATTTATATTTTGATAACAAAAATAAAAGTACACTGGTTAACACAGTCAAAGTATTCTTTCCTAATGGTGACCAAATGTCACTGGTCTCTTGAAATGATTCTAACGGTCTTTGCCATAATGCTTCGAGTTTAGGGTTCAGTTTAGATAGGTACTTCTCAAAGCATCGGACTGGACAAAACGTACTTCCAGGCTGCTCGTATATCTTTCCTTCTCCTGTGGTATCATCAGGCGTATCGTCAATCCTAAAAAGATGAATTCATTTAATTTGACACTGGTCTGACATTTAAAATTGCCTGAAACCAAAAAATAGATATGTTTGCTAAAAGATTATGCGGTTTCACCACTAAAATTCCATGTAATTTATGGGTTTTTTCCTCTGTCAAACAAATTAACAGCCACCTTTTATAGTTAAATTCTTTGCAGCAACTGCCAGCTTTTAGTACAATTACTACGATTTGAAAGGTTGACATTATAATATTTTTTTAATTGAATCTACCCGTGATTTTTTGTTGATTCTGCGATGACCTGGTGTATGAACTTTCTCCCGGTTGAATCAGTTGCAATAGTAATGTTGACTTCGTCATTGACCCTAAATTCTCTTGACCTCTCCTCAGAAGGTAGTACATTAAGTTAAACCACACCCTGTTTTGAAAACCACATGGAGTGTTAATATGTAAATATTAAACGGTACACTGTTGCCACTTAATTTTTCAAAATCGCTGTCGGATATTACAGGTTTGTGGTCGACACTCCCATGTCCACTTCGTTTAAGCTGCTTAACTTTTGACTTGTAGGTTTCATTACTTCATGAAAATTGCTGGTCTTTCAAATTAATGTTATACGGTCTTAAGAGATGATTGGAAATTCCATACTTCAGACTGTCCAAAGATTTTTTCTTTAGTTCCTAGTCGTTTTTCTGACGTACAGATGCATAGCCATAGAAAAACAAAAAGCGTAACTTAATAACTGGTTGTTAAGTTCCGCTGGATTTTCCACGAGATCACCAAGATCCATGTAATTGGAACGAAGAAATTCGTTGTACAAGTTCATACCATGTTAGACTACACGTTTAGTGTTTTTAGAGTCCTTGTCACGATCCAATGCCTTCAAATCCTCCTCGCTCATCGCTGAAAAACGTTTACTTGCCATTTTGTCGTCTGTTTACAGCGGAAAGGCAAAACTGCTTATTGCGCATGCGCGAATGGGACAGTATAATTTTCGAACATTCCGTACGTGGTTGCTAAGGCAGCGGGATACAGTATTTTTGTACAGTAAATTTTTTCCCGCTGATGGCACGTGATTGCCAAGGAAGCGGGTGACAGTACTTTTTGGACAGTAATTTCTTTCCCGCTGGGTCTGACAGTATTTCTATGTCACGATGGCCTACGGGAGTTTAGCATTGTGAATAAAAGTGAGTTAAACTAAAAACAAATATATCATGCAATAGTAAATCAGACAGATATCAATGTAGCGGTATGATTAAAGACAAAATCTTACTCTTGCATATAAGTACGCTTCTTACTTACCTCGCCAGACACGGGCATAACTGGTGAGATACTGCGTTTGCCGGGCGTTACTCGCTACGCGTCTGACAGTTACATTTGCGAAGGCAAGAACTCTGTTGGCAGCGTTAACCACACGATCGACCTGCAAGTGAACTGTGAGTAGCAGCGTTATGTATTGCTGTAATATAAGTGCCACATTAAGAAATATCGATGAACTTAATTGTCCTTTTTTAAATCTATTTATTTAAGCTCGATTGCATAACAAGCCTAAGTTTATATGAAACGCTCTCGAGTCCTGTTTCCTTGGTCTCTATGTGGGGGATCTAAAGAACGCTCCCACAGTGGGGATTGAACCCGTGACCTCCCGCTAGGCGGACACCATAGCCACTACAACACGGCGATCTTTTAGTCCCTTTTTATTAATTACTATTGACAATATGATACAATGTTGCGACATTCACAATACGGATCATACACTAATCTTCGTTGGAAAAAGAGTGCAGAGGTTAAATCTTTATGTTGAGCTTGACAGCCGTTGCATATGTTTGTGAAAAATTGTAAAATGAGAGTATAGTCAGTATAGTTGTTATTGTTTTTAAAACAACTGCAATAGTATGCCACCGACAATTTAATTTCAGAAATATGACTGACAAATCGTACTGAATGGTGTTATTTAATACTACTTTAATGAGTGGTTATTTTGGCAATGTCAACAAACAAAAAACTGCCTAATAAATCCTAAATATAAGAAGCAAGTTACCAATACAATGTTGCTGTTGTTACTTTAATTCCTATAACGAAGCTGAGTGTGATGATACTTTAATTATTTAGTATGCTACACATTAAGTAAACCTTTTTTGTGCTGATAAGTAATGGTCATATAAGATTCGTCCACTCGCGGTAAACACATATTTTGTTTTGGCACATTTGATAGCATATAGAAAAATACAGATATACATGATAGCAATAGAAGAAACATGTAGCGTCTATAAACTGTAAGTTTATCTCAGTGAATTTATAAATTTTCCAAAATTGTGTTTACGCATTATATTCCTGCATGTTCAGTTTGCAGCGGTTGATGTAGCATTGAACTGTCTTTAACTGTCAGCAAAGGTTAAATGTACATGGCTGAAGTAATAATCCATGCCTATAAGTTAACAAGTAATCCGCCCGTACAATGTTTTGTGTGATTATGTCCTGCAGTCCCCGTGGAGGTTGATGTGATGGAGAAGGTAATCCAAGTCCAAGCTGGCGCAGTTGTCTCACTTGTATGTGCTGTCGAGGGACAGCCGATAAGAGAACTATACTGGAAGAATCCGCAGGACAAGAAGATCCTTACTGGATGGCAATTCGATGTACTATGCATTTATAGAAATACGTCACATTTTTTTTTCGCTTCGAAATATGTAAATAAGAAACATAATGTCTCTAAAGCATGTTTACCTTAATTGAATAAAAAAACACAACAAACTAGGTGTGCATGTAAGCTACCCTCACACATTATTTCAGAGCAAAACCTCTATCAATACTCGAAATATCGAACGGTAACGGATTAGTTTATTTTGAGCAACAGAGACCTTCACATTGACCCGACCGGATTGAAATGTAATCTCAAACTATATATTATTGTAAGCTACCCCACTCTGGTAAATTTGCGGAAACCTCTTCCTTCCATTTTAAGCAAGAATAACATTGACCATGACCGATTAGCCACAACTACAATCAACAGTTAGATATATATATGCATGCTTGCTATACCAACAGTTCAACGTGCTGTGCGTTTAGCGCATTGATTGGTACACCTCTCACCCAGGCGATCCGGGTTCAATAACCGTTTACGGAGCATGTGTGTTTTTTAAGTGGTCACCATACCGGACAAATGGGATTTGCTTCGGGTACTTCGGGTTTTCTCCCACTGCACAATGACACATTTTAATATATTTCATTTGCAACTAAAAGCTTTAAAATGCAGCTATAATTGAAAGAATTCCAAACATCAAGACAGTCGTAAATGTAAAATAGATTAGGTTGTAAACAAAATTTGGTTAGAATTTAAGGCCACAATCCGTTCCCACACATAATGTTGGCATACGCACGGAAGGATGTAATAGACTTTGAAATACACACACATCAGACGTTTCATCAGGATTGTTCAATACAAAGTTATCGACTTGACACACCAATGCAAAAACCAGTATGTATGAATTGTTTGAAAGGCGACGAAAGTTTTAGCATACGTACGCACAAATATATAATCAATAACAAGGTTTGCAGAGGGGAAAGTAAAATGTCTAAAATTTTGCGAAAGCAAATGCTTGAAGGTTAACTTGTTTTAAGACAAAAACGATAAGCTTTTTAATGATTTTTACGCCACCAAGCATGTTATTCGGTATTTGATTGCGACCAGTAAGCTTGTTTTGTTAAAAAATAAAAAATAAACGCTATTGTTTGCAATAGTTTTGGTGATTGAACTTGTGCAAATAATTATGTGTATTCACCAGTGTGCAAACGAAGAGAGGATCAAATCCCGAAAAAGCCCTATATAACATGAATACATCAGTTTTAGAACAGTTTTCTGAAAAAAAAACCAAACTAACAAAAGTACAAATTACACTAAAAGCAGTAACCAAATACAAAACCGTGGCTAATTGTTTAAAAACAGATTTCAGTTTTTTAAACAGAACACTCTGCTGTGTATTGTGGATCGAAAATTGTTCAGAAGGTATAACAGGCCCCTGTCAAACGGTGTTTCATTGTGTTATAGGTCACAGATGAAAGAGACGGCGAGTTCCCGAGTGTTATATTTATAACCGCAACTTCCAGAGTTGATTTGTCTGAAAATGACTTTGGAGACTACACCTGTGTAGGAGTAGGGGTGAGCAATTCCGCTAGTAAAGTGACTCGACTGGAGAAATATGGTTAGTGATTGCATTGTTTTACACGCACTAGTATTGCATTGAATTATATATACATATTCTTAATTCCGCTATACCTTCTTTAACAGTGCCATTTAAGTTAACCCCGCGTTTTGCAATTAAACAAATATTATGCGCACATCGATACGTGTGCGATGAACATTTGGTAATAGTTAGTTTGTGCAACCTAGAGTAAATAATAAATAGAGCAAATTTCAAACGATTACCATGGATACCTTTTTCGGCCAACAAAAAGACAAATATCGATTCTAATCTAACTTTGTTCAAATTATATTGCAGAGTCAGCGAGTGATGTGATCAACTACAATTAAACGCAGAATTGTTTCCCTAGTCACTTGCAATCGTGTATACAGTGTTAGTCTATATTGCTGACATGCAAACAAAAAACAACAACACGCAATTATGATTTGAAATATTATCAAACATGCATACAAGGAATAAAAAAAGAAAATTCCTTATTATTATAATAGAGTACCTTTTATAGCAGCTTTGTTCATCTAGGTACACACAATGTAATTGTAATATGTGTGCTACCACGATTTAAAAACTCTTCTGAAACGAATTGGTAATATACCCTTAATTTATTCAAAATAATATTGATAATTTCTTAGCCAAAGTACTTTTGGATTTGCAAACATGGGAAGTATTGCCTTTCACACTTGACAAGGAAATCACATAATTTGACTCAGGATTTTGAGAATTCATACTTGATGCATTTATGTGATGAAAAGCCGGAAAAACCTAAATTGTTATCACGGTTCGTTTGTTCAGCGACAAATAAACCGCATAAGCTTACCAGTCTAAGGCTACAAATATACTTTTTCAACAATGAATGTCGTGTAGTTTTAGCTTACAACTTAAAACACACGAGTAAAGTGTTGCATTAAAATTTGGCATGTAACACGTTAAATATCTTACCGAAGATGATGAATCAACAACAAATAAACAGGCCTAATGCATCCTTCAAATGATAAAATAACAGTGTATACACGAACCTGCCATAACCCAGTCAATCTCGTACCACGTCTTCAAGCATAAATATATTGAAGAGTTTATATACCAGTGTCTGCATGCTGCAAAATGATATTATGTATATAACGTAGATTATCTCTTGCATATAGACTAAGCTACAGTGTGTCCATTGTTGTTTCACTATTTGTATTCCTCGGTTATGTTTACTTATCGTAAAGAAAGTAGCTGAAAATGAATACTGCTATTTCTGACGTGAAATTAGAAAGTGTTTAACGTGGTTTTGATTGCTTATTGCGATACTAATATGTATCGTGATACTTTTTTGTCAAAGGGCAGTTGACTTTGTTATTACTAAATGTTGAGTTTATTAACTGTGTAACGTTGTTAAAATATAAACAATCAATAACGTGCACGATTTATTAACGCATAGTACAAGTCTGACAAGGGATTAATAGTATCCTGAGTGCGAAGTACTGTTTTCCAAACAGTATCGATATCTGAGCTTGTTTAGATGACTGCATTTCAAAGGAATTGTATTCGTTCGTAAATGAATTTCATGTGCATTTTAATTGTGAGTGTTGGGGTGTAGTGGGCATAGATGACAATGGAAGAAGAGCTACCTGTGTGATGTGTGGTTGGTTAAAAACAACACAAGAACACACACCCGTTGAGCTGAAATGAACTTTTTCCACTTAGTATGAACATAGTTACAATTCTGATACATTCAATTCTTAATTATAAGACTTGGTCATGCGGATAAAAGAATGGACCCGAGGTCATCTGTAAAGAGCTATTTAGATAAGTATAGTAGCTACAACGATGTCGACATATTTCAGGAAACACCGCAACCAAAACCTAAGAACACTTGTACCAATTTAATAAAGGTGCTCTGTAATGAAAAGTCGAGCTTTGAACTACTTTTTGACATTTGCTATTTCGATTAGGGCATTTTGAGTCCTCTATAATTGAATCCGTACGCCAGGCGACATGAGGAAAACGTTATGTAAAATTATGTAAACTATGACGTCATCGCCCTGCAATTTTGAAGAGTTGAGGGGAATTCGCCTAAAATGATGTTTAGCAATAAAGATTGAAAACGCATTGATAATATTTTGTTTGTTTATGTATTGAAACCAATATTGTTCATAAACTATACGGTATTTTATGGCATGTATTATACAGCGGTGTTCTTTAAAATATATTACAGATTGTCATGTTGTCTTTTTGATTTGACTATATCTCCTGACTTTATGTTGATAATTTCACATTTATAAACGTTGACACCACATATATTTTAACTAATGTTTAAATAAAAGATCGAAACATTGAAACATTGAAATAGTTTTCACTGAGATGAATTGGGAATTATGTTTACAATAATATTCTATAACAAAAATAATTACCATAATATGTATACATATTACAATATCTAACACTTCGTTAGCGATCAATACAGTTAACATTATCATTATAAACAGAGTTAACGTGTATAAACCTATGTTGGAACTGTTCTTTATAGGCATTCAATTAAATCATATTGAGACTGTTTAGGAAAATACAACTTCTAGAGGTCGACGAAACAGAAAAGAGTAAACAAGTGGTATAAACATTAAGCGTATCATATCATATGGCACCAGTATAAAAGGAAATGATAACATACGCTTAACGTAAAATGGATTCCTAAACCAATGCTGATAAAAAATAAGCGTGTATTGCGGCAATGTTGATAACAACATAACCAACAGACCCGTATTCAAACTACAAAAATGGAATTATAAAATACCTTCTGTTTGGTATTAGTGATCGAAGTGCCTGAGCAAGTTTGTTATATTTTAAAGGTGTCCTTTAGCCCACCATACACAGTTTTGAGCATTGTAAAATTTGACGCGCCCGCGTTAAGGAACGTTTGTCAGACTAATTCATCTGCTTGTTGTTAAAGTGGTTAACTGCACCTTTGTAAATAGAAGTCTACCCCGAAAGTTTAAATGACGAGTGAAACGATGCGTGCTTTTAAGGGATTAGTATACGGGCAGACAAAGTGAAGTGTGCGCTAATATTTTCACACCGTCTTGAGCATATGTGACAATGGTCCGCGTATTATCTTGATAACCTACGCATTACCTCTCTATTTACACATTTCACTTTAAAAAAAAAACAAGCACTGTTTCTATCTAGTATAACTAATTATGCTTTCCATGCATTAAGAGCTCAAGTCACGTAGGTTCGTCTTTCTTTAGGCTATCTTATTTATTTAATTTGATATTTAATCTCGTACGACGCAGTGTAGATAATGGCATTCTTTTCCTTGTATTGTCTTTATTTATTTGCGTACATTTTTTAAAATGCTATATATATTTAGTTTATTTACTATTCTGTGGTATGTTAATTTTTAATATTCTTAACAACTTTAATCACCACTCTGGTTACTGATTTATTATGCCTAATGTTTTCCATGTAAATGAGATATACATTATAGGTTTTAACTAAACATACATTTTCTGAAATAAGGGGTTATCCAAATTTGAAAAGGGCGACGTGTTCGTCATAATAATCAACCTCATTTAGTCCATGTACGATAAAGTTTACAGTTTGATGGTCGGCATGGAAACGTCTTAAAATTGGTATTGTACTGGTATGGTTGATGTCTTGGGTTAATATGAGGATCTTGTATTATGCCATCCATAACTGCGAAAGAACGGGTTATTATCTAAATAATGTCAATTCCAAGTGTGCTGTACATGTTGCTGGTACATAGTCATGGCTCGTAAGCGACTCATATGGTATAAATCGACACATAAAAAGAACAACAGTTCAAGTGCAACATTGGCAATCTTTCATCAGGGAA
Source organism: Dreissena polymorpha (assembly GCF_020536995.1). Lineage (NCBI taxonomy): Eukaryota > Metazoa > Mollusca > Bivalvia > Myida > Dreissenidae > Dreissena > Dreissena polymorpha. The sequence goes on from NC_068361.1 coordinate 30,056,906, forward strand.
AAATGATTGTAAGTACATTTAACATTTTATAAGTGTTCATTTGTCAAGGGGATCATCACATTTGAATGAGCAGTGCTCTGTGAAAAGGGGGTTTAATTCATGTGCGTAAAGTGTCGTCCCAGATAAGCCTGTGAAGTCTTCACAGGCTAATCAGGGACGACACTTTCCGCCAAAACTTGATTTTTGCTAAGAATATACTTTCTTAAAACGAAAAATATAAAAGCGGGAAGTGTCGTCTCTTATTAGCCTGTGCGGACTGCACAAGCTTATCTAGGACGTCACTTTACGCAAATGGATTAGACCCCCTTTTACAG
>NC_068361.1:30062219-30097219 GCF_020536995.1 Dreissena polymorpha
GTCATATTATTATAATAGAGTTGCTAAAAAGCGACACATATCAACAAAATCGAATTGTAATTAAATTTGATCACTTTTTTAATCGCACTAAAGATGCTATAAGGTAAGGTGTTATTTACTCGTTTTGATTCTGAATTGGGCACATCATGCGGTGGTTCATTATACGGTTGTTTAAGTCATGCCTCTGTAAAACTGACCATGGACTGTGTAAAGTGTGGGCACTATACGGTTTATTTGTTCTTTTGTTGTGTTTATTATCCTTGAACATTTAAATAAAAGATTCAAACTGAATTAATGAGCGTGCTTAAACCCCCATGATAAGGTCTCATTCATTTCAACGCACGCACGATTTTCTTTAATTTTGTCCGCCCCAAAACTGTTTCATTCTTAAGGCAAACAATTAATGCAACGGATTGACAGGTTTGTGACAGTAAATCATCAGCGTTACGGACATAAGTAATGCACAGAAATGATGCAAATAAATCGCTTCTGAAGTGTCTAAATATATTCGTGCAACTTCTCTTAGATTACATGTTATTGAATCGCTCGATTTACGTATTGACGAGCGTTCTCGACAGTACTTGTGTCATTAAGAATGGACCTTGCTTACTATGCAGTGATGATTCTATCTGAAATATGCCCTACTGGCTTGGTAACAGAGTTCACTATATTTATACCGGGAGAACTTGATTGTTGAAATTGCACGTACCCGTCTGTAAACGTTAATTGTTTACAAACTATTTTGTTTTAAGATTTTGTTTTCGAACGAACAGTCGCCATTGGATAACATTTGATTTGTTTTGCATTTGCTTTGCGGTTTTGAACCCATTACCGTCAGGAATAATTATTATTACACTGACATTCAGACACAATATGACCATGAAAAGCTTTACTAACGCTGTATAACTTATGTTTTTTTTTAAAGATGTCACGTCATTTACTTACTGTTGCCACCTCTGTTTTAATATGTAATTAATGGGCCAACTATACTCAAATTTGGCATTTAAGTCCAGGTCTTTTTGAAAATATTACATTTATAAATTATAAGGGTTGAAACGTTTAAAAACAAACAAACAGGAACATTTATTCATGGGCGATCACTTATTTATTTTGGCATTTAAAAAAACAAATAGAGAATGTATGGTCTCATAGACGTTTCAGGATTTCACAACCAAATGACTCAAATTTGTTTTATGGTGTTAATTGTTAGTCACAACTAGTTTACGTACACACATGGTTTTCGGATTTGCATACCCATATGAAAAGACAATATTGAATGGAAATATTTGAGTAAAGAGTGCAAACTTCATTCGATCAATACATGTTGGTTTTCCTGCATATTCACAAAACAATCGAAAGCAAGAAGCTATTTATATATTCTAAAAGACCGAATATCACATTAAATAACGTGAATATATTTGCAGGGAATTTATGATAAATACAACTTTGCGTTGCTAAATTTTGCTGCACATGCAATGTCATGTTAAAATTACATTGTATTGGGAGAATAACGTTGATATTAACTGGGTCATCTCGAATAGTGGAATTTCAAATATATATATGTAAGTTTTTATTAAAAAAACAACAACATGTGAACGCTTTCATGTTGAATTAATAGTCAACATTAAATGGCATTTATATGCAAGGATTTTAAATATTAGTGTTTATATATCAGGGCGAGCAGAAAGATGTAATGGGCTCAGTATGAAAAGGTCCATTAATCGATATAAAATATAATCCTGAATGTGTATACTTAATGCAGAACAAACATATTTTGCAACCGTATTTTGTTTCGCAACTGCAGCATAAAATATTGATGGCTGTGGAAGAAAGACCGGATTTTTAAGATTTCCTTTTGAGCCAAACACGTTGAAGACGGAAACATGTGATAGTGAATCAAATGTCATCGAATCTGTCTTAGAAAAAGTTTAAATTCAATGACCGTATGTAATTGTTAATGCATGCAAGCATTATGAGATTGCTGCATTTACGCTGTCTGCAAAAAACTCTAATTATTTTAAAGAGCAAGTATCGTTGGAATTTTTTTAGGATATGTTAGACATTAAAAAGATATATCTACCAACCCATACGTAAATATTTGTCTATGTTCTGTCTTAAATTTTGTCCACAGTTTAAAAATAATTAATATATTGCATACTTCAGTAAATTTCTCAAGGGTATAAACGATATCAAGCTTCAGGAAGACTTTTTTTGCACTACAAAAATCGTTACCCGAACTATTCATGCGAATAGACGTGTATTAGAATCCGTTTCATTCATTTCGTTTACCTACTAATTTATCCGTATTTGTTCATGTACATTGATCAAAACTATAACAATGAGACCTATATGTAAATAACAATTCCAAAATTTGTAAACAATGTATAAGTTTTTTTCGTGAAGAGAAATGTCATATCAATCAAGATTATGCATTATCATTTATGATTCAATTAAGTAAAAGCTTTACTTTACCAACAAAGTAGAAAGTACAGTAATTTATTGGGTAGAATATAGGTATTTTTGAATGAAACTTGTATTTATAATCATACTTATATATTTCTTGAAGAGAAATGTCATATCAGCCATGAATATGCATTAACATGTATCATTCAATTAAGTCAAAGCTTTATTTTACCAACAAAGTAACAAGTACAATAAATGTTTGGGTAAAAATATAGGTATATAAATGAAAATTGTATTTATAATCATAATTACTTATTGCTGTGTGCATTCAAAAAGAAATATTTTAATATTAACAACAAAACCCCCTGTTAAATTGCATTGTCGTTAAAGTAATATAAACAACCATTCATACTGATTTATTGCTATGATTGAAGTGAAAGAATGTATACGAATCAACGATTGTCGTAGCAGGCTGACGTAGATATTTTGGAGAAATAGAGGATTTTGTTCATGTCAGTGTAATATCGTTTGTTATTTCACGAATGATCTTATAAATTATATTGCGCCACTCGTGAAAATATTATTTTCTATGTTCACGAGTGAAATAACAAACGATCTTACACTGACAAATTTCTGTTTCTGTTATGCCCCTTTTTCAAGAAAATAATTAACAGCTGTTTCCCTTTCGCTGAAAAGTTACCCTTTCTCGGAGTTTCTCACGTGGCGTACCTCAATACATTTCAAAACACAAAATGACGTCATTTGTGTGACGAAATAACGTCATTATACCAGCGATATTATCCAGTTAAACCATTTTACAATGTAAATAAACGGTGAAAAAGCATAAAATAAAATAAAAACTTTGTTTGATTTAGTGGAATGTCGATTTTAATCACTCGTGATCATAGAAAAAATATATAAATATTTATGATAATGTAAAAATAGAAAAAGGAGTTCCGAAAATTTGTTATTTTCACCGATAAAAATAACAATTTGTTCTTTTCACTGCTGTTATTTCATTTAAAAAATGTCATATTTTATCATTAGGTATAAAAGAAAACAGGAATCTTCGTAGCATCTTGATATAATTTCAAGACAAAATTTGGAAACAATTGTTTGTACGAGATAAAACACAAACTTAATTAAGGATTGTGCTTATTGTTTTTATTTTTCCTTCGGAGAGGAAGAAGGTGAGAGAAAACGCATGTTCGTTGATTTCTTGTGATTCAGTTGCAATATTTCTGCATCGCGGAAAAGCACGTTTTTGGATGTATGTTTCCAAAATGTTACAAACCCATGTAATGAAAGCTTTTGATTTTATTAAATATTGTGACGTTCCAAAAATAGATAAACTGATCGTTTGCATATGTTTTTATTTTCGTTTTGTAGATCTGATATCAAATTCTGAAACCGTTTTCACATTTATTATTAAATCAAGATATTTAAACAGCACATGCATGAACATGTTCAATAGTACTATAACACTATGCAGAGCTGATAATACAATCAGGTGTACACTTAGTCAGAACTTTGTAATTTATAAGCGTTTGTAAGTTGCATTAATTATCTTTAATAATTAAAGATTTAATCCGGCATAAAACGTACGTTATATCATGTTGCAGCGTGTTCGACAATGACACTAGTTTCCACATTTTTTTTAGCTTACCCTCCGTGTATATAACATTTGTGCTGAATATGTTGGTTTACAGAAAAAAACAACAACATCGAGCTGACATGTCAATTAAGCAAATGATAACAACGATTCATGGTATACATAACAATGCAGAATGTACTCTTGTTGCCTTTCATGACAAATTAACGGCTGTACTTCTCCGTCTGTGTGCCATTCTCAAACAAGAATAAGAACGATATATAGCAAGATAAGTACATGTACATCATGACATCTGTGACAACATTGTCCAATCCAAAATGACACGTGGTAGACTTACTGCGTTCAATTTCACAGTCTAAACGAATTATGCAACAGCGACATATAAATCATCCAGATTGTCTTGTCTATTACTGTGGGAGTCCTTATCTAGTTACGAAGGGATGCAATAAGATTTTTGTAAATTACAATAATATTGAGTGCCTCTAACCCGCATTCGTGCACAATGTTAATGAGCACATGTAGGTGTAACTGAAGCTGCATAAACATGTTTAACAAGTGATGATAGAAAAACAAGTGTAGTAATAATGTTGTATACACATTGTATGCACAGTGTTAACACACATATATAATTTTATCTACCTATAGGTTAAACTAATTTAATTCCCACTCTTATTTGAAAGGTATATAAGAGTTAATCTTCTAAGAATAGAGCTTAATTCCTAGGTTATACAAAAAATGCAGACATAATAGTTGCATATTATGATATCCATGATATCCACTAAGGCCATTAAGCGAATACAAACAAAACATTCAAATGGAATCATAAAATGACTAATAACCTTTACCCACAATTTTACGTACTAAGATACTAATGTATTTATATAAAAAACTTTAAGGACTTATTTATAGAGTTATCCTTAATGCATAATATTGCATGGCATATGGAGGTATCAATAAGCATGATATAATACAATCATGTTTTGTGTTATAGGGAAACGATAATTTTTAAACTTAAGTCATATTGATGGAATACTGTCTGCATGATGCATGCGATATTTTAATCAAATACACCATTGTATCATTTAGTTACAGGACCAACACATATCTATAATATATTGTACAAATTGTAATGAGAATATTATATCGGGTGGTTCAGTAGTCTAGTGGTAACACACTGGTGCACCATTCCAGAGGTCCCCGGTTCAATTCCTGGCCGGGGCACTTGCAATTTCAGAAATGCTTTAAGTGTTTCCCACCCAACTAGAGATGTACTGGTATGAAACCCAGGTAATTCTCACGTGTATCGGTGCTATACACTGAGCACGTAAAAGAACCAAGGGATCTATTCGCAACGAGCTAGGGTTTCGCACCCGGATGCCTTGTATCACAATACTGTCTCTTCTTCTTGCTGTCTCTTCAGAAACAAAAAATAATTAAAAAAAGGACCCATTGGAAAAAAGTGCTTGCACTTTCATGGGTTATCCTTGACTGCAAGGTCAAAATAAATACTACAATAACGCATCAGCAAACACGGAAAAACGTGTATATGTCCATAATGCGTGTTCCTAAGTCTTGAGATACGTGTTCATGCTTCTGTATCTTTAAAATAATTATTCCGGAGGTTACCAACGTAAAAGGAACTCGGTTATGCCTTGACCCATAGACAGAAACACACAAATATATCCCCTATGATAAATCGGGCAAGTATATGACGGTGTCTGATTATGTATTTTCACCCTGTATAAGATCATGACAGTTGACACTCAATAACTCAAATAATTTTACCGAAATTGTGATAAATTATTATAATACCATGTGTGTCAAGAATTAGACTAATTGTTAATTAATTCATATTTACACATAGGTGGAGCAAAATTAATATAAATATTCATTGATGATATAATATCTTTGTGGGCATACATTATTGATCAACTTAAAAGAACGACATACTTATAAAATAAATTACGCTTTAAAGAATACGTTAATACAAACAAACAATGCACCATAATTCTTCGATGTTAACACACCGACTTTGTGTATTCATCCATCAGTTTGTTCAACAAAAGCAGTTATTGTGTACATCGCATTATTCGAGTACATTGCTCATTATTCTTTTAATTAAATCTACAATAACATTTCGCCTGTTGCATTTGAGTCTCATATATTCCCACACGTGTAAGCACAATTCATTATAATACCTCACCCTAAACACACAATCACGTGATGTTAAATGCAGCTGCGTTAAAAAAGTCAACACGTTAGAAGGCAAGCGCGTGCATGTTTGCATTTAAGAAATTGAATTATCCTTATGCGGTACATTTATTAGAAAAAAGTAAACATTCAATTCGTGTGTATATTAAATTTAAAAACAAATGCATGCGGATTTTGAAAGATTGTAACGAGTTTTATCTTCAACAAGTCTGCGTTGCATTCAACATGAAACGAAAGGCACATACATGAGTCCGTTTGATAAATGAATAAATCTGCTCTCTCCACAATTTGTTGTCTCTCTATTGCGAAAACAAAGTTAATATTAAAATTATTTGTTAAAATTTTAAAAGTATGATTCAATAAATTGTTATATGGCTATTATTGCTAAAATTAACATTTACTAATGCAGTTTTTTGGGGTCTTTAGAAACTGTGAATGCATCAACTGTTTTGCTGTATAGTCAATGTCGCAGATCGTTAAATACTATTTGTTTGGTTGTTTAAATAAAGAGAAACGCAATCACAGTTTGACCTCTAACTAACGTTTTAAATGTGCAACAGACAATAATTAACAACAATAACAATAATGATGACACCTTCAGATCGTGAACGCTCGCGTCATACGACGTCGCGCGAGAATCAAAACATCTCCCGGCTGCGAAAAATAGAGAATATATGTATATGTATATAAACTTACGACGGAAAGCAAAATATTAAATAACATATAACAAAACGTAATATTAAATGTCTATAATTTAGCAATTGGCCTAATAGTTCAGTGGTGATTGCTGGTGCGCACTCTTGCAGATCGAATTAGGCCGGTAATGACATCAGTAATTAGTCCGGTAATGACATCAGTAAAGACTTCGAGCTTGCTTCCAGTTGCATCTTGAGGACTAGTCATGACAGACAGACAGACAATTTTATTGGCGAATACAATCAGTACATAGCCATATAAACATAGCAAATATTTCAATTAAATAGCATGTCAAGGAAATGTGATTGGCATAATTGTTATTTTAATTCCGGAGAATGTTCTTAACAAATTTTGATGTGAGATAAATATTTGGATTCTATGTATTTCAAAAACAAAATGCATATTAGATTAATTATAACTACAACTTATAAATGACAGTTAACCATTCCTAAAATCAAATACAATCAATGGCAGAAAATGCATATAGTTTGGCAATAACAGACAGACAGACAGTTTATTTTGACTTGACTTGTACAATGTAGATTATCAACAACACATTAGAAAACAGTACAATGTCAATAACAGTAGGGTTCAATATCAGAAATTATATATAACACATAATTCTGAAATTATATATTACAAACACATTTTTAAATATACACTTACAAGACCAGCAAAAAATGTGATGTTATTGATTCATATTAATTAAGTCGATTCTATGCTTATTTGCGAAATAAATATACTTAGACAGTCCGATGAGTTCTGACTTGTTGGTTGTTTTAACTAGCTGGATGAATTTGAACATACTCGGCCTATTATAATAATATCTTTTTAAAAATCGAATGCGTAATTCTGTATAGCAATTACAAATAATGATAAAGTGGAATTCATCCTCAATATCGCGGCTGTTGCACAGTAAGCATGTCCTCTCCTCTCTCGGAAGTCTATCAGAACCGTAGCGACCCGTTTCTATTCTTAAGCCATGCGATGATAATCGAATACGAGACAAGGAGCGGCGGTAAGTCTTATTAAATAGTTTATCGAGATAAATTGCTGGTTCAAACGAATCTGTTAAATAAATATATAAATGGTTTAATAAAGCACTAGTGACGATATCGGCTCTAAGTTTCTGCAAAAAACAATCGATTGTTCTACGTTTAAACATTTGCACAAAATCGTTAGGGCTATATTTAAAGGGATTTGCCCAAACGTCGCTAAAACCGAACTCATTTAAGAGTGTATGCACCTTCGAGGCCCATGACTTGTATCCTTTCTCGTGTAAATCTAATGATGTATAATATGCTGTTTTAATAACCACATTTTCTGAGTACAAAATATGTAACCAGAATTTCATTATTTGAACATACTGTTGAATATATATAGGATACCGTCCTAATTCCGAATAAACAGCTGCAGTACAAGTACTTTGTTTAACGCCTAATACTGATTTGCAATATTTCAGATGTACCCTTTCAATTTCATTGGATCTATGAAAACCCCAAAACAGCACAAGAGTAATTTAATGTCGCGGATACAAAGGCGTCGAACAACTGCAACGCAATACGAGGAGTGACGTCATATTTATTTACATTAAGTAACAAAATGTTTTGTGCCTTTACTGCCTTTCCGATTACATGCTGACTATTCAGCTGGAAACCTCCTGTGTATTGAAATACTACTCCGAGATAGTTGAAATTATCAACATTTTGTAATTCTATATTATTGTAAGACCATTTTTCGGTATTTTTTATTTGACCTCGTTTTCTAAAGACCATAGTTTTTGTTTTCTCGGTATTTACTTCTAAGCCCCATTTTTCGCAATAAGTAAATAGATTGTTAAGACTTGTTTGTAATTCCTCAACTGACTTTCCGATCACGACCATGTCATCGGCAAAGAGTAAAATAAAAAATGACAAATCAAACAAGTTTAGACCGAGGTCGCCTTCCGCATCATGTTTTATATACGATTCAATGTCTTTCAAAAATAATGAAAATAGGATCGGCGAGTTGTTTTGCCCTTGTCTTAAGCCAACGGATATATCAAAGAAATCGGAAAACGTATTACAGTGCTTTATGCAAGATTTTACTGTAGAATACATGTCTTTGAAAATGGACAGAAGTTTACCATCTAAACCCATATTGAAAAGTTTAAACCATAGCGCATTACGATAAACGGAATCAAATGCTTTCTTAAGGTCTATAAATGCGCAGTACAGGCGGGATGTTTTTGATAGTATATATTCAACTAAAGATTGTAATGCGAAAATGGCGTCGACAGTGCTGACGCCGGGCCGAAAACCGAACTGTGCATCAGTGTGTATTTTATTTTCTTCGGCCCAGTTTTCAACTCGTTTTGTTAGTACGCTGGTAAATAGTTTACCAAAATTGCTAAGCAGAGTTATTCCCCTGTAATTGTTAGGGTTATTTTTGTCCCCTTTCTTATGTAAAGGCACGATATAACCATAAGACCAAGCTTTTGGAAAATGACCAGAATCGAATATCTTGTTAAAACAATCCGTTATATGTCCTATCAATATATCCGACGTCTCGATAAGAAATTCATTCAATAAATTATCAGCTGGACATGGAGATTTGTTACGTTTCAAACGCTTAATTGCCTTCAAAACTTCATCCGTCGTAATAGGGACATTTAAGGATATGAACATAGGATTATTTCCGTTGAAATTGTTTGCATCGTTAAAACTCTCGACATCGTCTAAACGTGTAGCCTTAACATCATTAAATAAATTTGAAAAATATTCTCGGAACTCATTTGGTGATATGCTGCTAGATCCACTGTTACATTTTGATCGAAAATGCTTCCAGAACTGTTTGGGTTTGTGTTTTCGAAGGTCGCATAACTCGCGCGACTTATTTATTTGATAAGTCCTTTTCTTTTTCCGTACTAGTACCTTATAACTCAGTTTAATTTCGCTTAGTTCTATTCTATTCGATCGGGTTTTATTTTTATTAAAGGTATTCAAAGCAACCAAATAATGATGTTTTGCGTTCGCGCACTCAGAATCAAACCATTCTTTATTATTGTTTTTTGAGCTCGAAACTCGTGCTTTTCGCGTTTTAATGAAATACGGATTTGCCGCGTTTTCAATTAGCGATGCAAAACTATTTACCAAATTATCAATATTATTACCGTCTAAGACGTCGCAGGTATTCAAAATCCCGTTAAACTCAGGTAATTTAGAAATTATAACCCGTCTAAAATTGAGCTTGTGTTCTTCGCACCATTTATGGCATGTGTAATCCGTTACCGGCGTTACGTTCGAATAATTATCTATGTGTAGTGACTTCACATCGAGTTCAAAATATAAAGGTGCATGGTCGCTGAACGTGTTAAATGGCAAAATCGTGAAGTTGTTTATAAGCGAGAAATCCATGTCATTCAATACCAAGTAATCTATTGTGGTACATGATTTTTTACTAAAATATGTAAACGAAGCGGTATCTCCGATTCGACCGTTAGCGATGCGTAACGAGGCCGCTTTGCAAAAATCGAGCATTCGATTTCCCCGTGAATTACAGATTTCGTCTGCTGAGGCCCGGCCACTGGAAATATCGGGTGAATAAAAATCAAAATCAACAGCACTATTGAAAACATCGAATGGAATATAATCATAATGATTACCAGTTCTAGCATTCCAATCGCCTGCGATTAGTACTTTACCATACTGTTTAAAATTAAACACATCGTTATACAAAACATCAAATAAGTCGCTATCGACAATATTAGCAATAGGTGAATCGTCAGACCATAAATAAAGCCCACATAGATAAATATCGGTATTTAAAGAGAATAATGTTTTGTCAATTTTAAGCCAAACAATGGTATCGAAATTATTTTTTACGATTGAAATACCTTCGGACAATTTTTCATTTATGTAAACAACAATTCCTCCACTATTTCTTTTAGCATTTCTGTGTCTAAACTTGCGATATAAATTATGACATAAATAACCATCAATATTTATTTCAGAGAAGTTATTAGTCCATGTTTCAGAAAGAATAGTAATATCACTGCTTTTTATCAAATCAATAAATTCTTGTTCAGTAATTTTATCATTAGTTAGACCGTTACAATTCCAAACGAGGATCTTTAGTCCACTCTCCGACAACCGTTACTTTTTCTGCACTGGTTTTCCGTCGACATATAGCGTATCGTAAGCAAGCCATGCTCTCTTTCCGGCATCACGCGCGGCCTTTAACTGGGGAAACAGTTTGCGTCTGCGCTCGACGATCTCAGGTGGGAACTGCTCTCTAATGGAAAAGTTCGTGTCCTTCAAGAGGTGGCCCTGTTTTCGAATGGTTTCCCTGTCCTTGAAGTTAGCGAACTTGCAGACAATCATTCGGCTGCGATTTTGATTCTGGTCAGAATTCTTGGCTCCGATTCGATGCGCCCGTTCAATGACCATCGAGTTGACCAGGTCTTGAGCAAGCTGCAACTTGTCAATGATAAACGATCGAACCTTTGCTTCTACATCCTGTGGTCGTTCATTTTCAAGTTCGTTTATGCCCCCGAATAAAAGATTATTCCGCATGCTCTGGGACTTCAAATATGTGATTTCGTCACGTAGCTCTAAATTCTGCCTAGACACATGCTCGATCTCAGATTTCTGTGTGGCATCACTAAATTCTAGATTGTCAATTTTTGACTCACAAGTGCTGACACGGTCTGCAAAACGTTTATTGAAATCATCAAGTTTGCACCACAATTGTTTAAGTTCCTTTTCAAAGTTTTCAACTTTGTTTGCGACTGTAGTTAATGTCTCTAATTTTAATTCAATCTTAGTTAGCCTATCAAATATAGCCTGTAGTAAGATACCTGAATCGTCTTTAGTCGTGGCAATGGATGACATATCGCGGGTTGAGTTGCTAGCCATACTGGTAGACTTGTCAGGAGAGCCTGGTTCTGTTGGCAATGCTAGGTCGTCAAACACTTGAGAATTTTCGTAAAGCACAGAGTTCGCTTCACCGAGAATGTCACTGACGGAAATCACACTGTCATCACCAAGCGGTACTCCAGACGGGCCTCCTTTCGCCCATTTACATTTATTATTGTTCACTATTTCTTCATCAGTACTACTTCCTTTTTTGCGTTTACTTTTTTTGTTTCCGGATTTTGGCATTATATATCATAATATCCTTTAGCTGAATACTTTTTTCTGTAAAAAATACCTCAAATTACGTTTTAAATCCAAGAAAACTATCCGCTCGAAAAAACACGTCAACCGGCTAACACATGACCTTGACACTTTGCACTATTAACTGTCATGAATTTGGACAAAACCACCGACCCTTATCTTCTCGTCGTTGGACCCGGCTACTCGATTGTGCTCACGAAGGGCTGTAAGGTACTACCATCGACCCTAGATTTGCTGGAAAAGTAACGTTTTCCTCTTAGCCAGCGCTTTAATTGTGTTATGGCTCGCAGGAGACGACATTATATCGATGTCTTTTGCAGAGCCATAATACGGAATTGACGTTATTCAGCTAATGTAAAGCAGCTGTGAAGGTGTCCACAGCAAGGGATCATTTATGTCAGATGAAGCAAATGTTAATAGACGATCATATTTGACGGTCTCGATTATTTTAAAGGGTTAAATTGAGAATAATTAATCTATGGGGGGTGTATAAGTTAGGTTTGATGTAATTTACGTATACTGTATTATTCTGTTTTGTACATTACGTTCAATTCAAAATTGCTTTTAAGGAACGCTTTGTTTACACTTCCATTTGTAATACAAGGCTCCTTCCAACAAGAACTATCTACGAACAAGTTCGACTTGAAAGTTTTGATTGTTATGATTGACATGACTTATTGCCAGTTTGACTTGCGGGTATTAAATTGATATTATGGGCAGTTAACAGTTTATAGGTGTCTATCGTAACCGTTGTTTATTTTTGGTGCTTTCACTTCATAAACACTTATATTTGTTAAAGCTACATCAACATACTAAAACAATATCCCGGAAAGAGAAAAATAATGCATTTGAATATCAACCGTAGTTCGTTTGACAACTGATCACGCATGTACGATGTGAACCCAAATTGAGTTTAACTGCAGATTCGTTTATACGACACAAAGACACAATTTCGTTTTACGGATCATTTTGGCTTACAGGACTAGGTGAGTCACGTAACATATAGAATATAAAATATATATTTTTTATAAACAACTGGTAGCAAGATGAGTTGCAGATAATTGGTCAGTAACCACATTTTAACTTACTCTTTCGACCTGTTTGTTTATTTCTGCTCAATTAAACAGGAAAAAATGTCCATAATATCATTTTAATAAAAAATAAACGTTTGAAAACTTCCACCTTTTCTTGGAATTTGCAATTGAATTAAGTGACCGAACATATTGTCAAGTACACAGTGCAGTGTCATCCATATTATAATTGACTTGCAATAGAAAGTTCGGTTATGATGCCGATAATACATAAACATTATCATAAACCGATTCATATATAATTCATATTAAATAAACAATAGGTATGCTATATTGTAAATGGAATTAAAAACCATATGTGATTAAGATAAATGTTGATAAATGTTAAATGCTGTTGGTAAAAAAGTATTAAATATTATTGACACAATTTCAAATAAATATTCTTAAAAAGTATATTTCATAAATTTAGTAACACTTCAAAACTACACACAGAGATTTAAGAAATACCCAACGCGGATCTTATCAGGTTTTGAACGAGAAGGTTTAATTGCGGTTCCATTTTTGAATGCTATTTGTATGAAGCATCCTTTATAATCAATAAATTTCAGTACTACTGTTTTGTATTTGTAAATCGTTCACGTGTTCTGTAGTTTCAGGAAATGTGTTTGGAATTGTTAAATATGTTATGAGGTTAATAACAGTTGTGAATTTAAAAGTGTGGTATGTTTTTACATCAGGAAACTTTCCTTGCATATATATAGGTTAATAACAGTTGTGAATTTAAAAGTGTGGTATGTTTTAACATCAGGTAACGTTCCTTGCATATATATATATGTGAGTGTGTGAGCAACCACAAACACAGACATACAAACAGACATACATATTCCAATTGGAGACTTCGGCGTGTGCGCCTAGATGCAGAATGAAGCAAATATACTATGAAATCCCCATCCCTAGAAAAGATGGTTCATTCATAGCTATATACCCCACCCTTACACCGCCACAAATCTTAACGTGGGAACAATTTAACATATCTGTGTATCTGGTTGTTCACACATACATTTCTCCCTATATATAGATAATCGACTGTGAACGAGTATCTAATAAGATATCACGGAAAAAGGAAATGCCGTTGTTGTAAAATATAATTATCTCCCTCTATATCAACCGCCGACTTCGCCGACACCGCCGACGCGCCCCTTATGATAATTCTGATATTTGGGTGATACGTGTAGATATGATTGTTACGTGAATATAATAAAATGGACAGAACGCTTCTCCTTAATATATTGTTTATCTCATGCTGGATGTTATGCAAATTCGCAAAAATATACGGGAAACCTTCCTCAAATTGTTTTTAAAGCAGCTGTAAAATCCTCGTGTCTGTTTTCTGTCAGTTGAAATATGCTAAGTCGACTAAAGCTTTTAAACGCGGATGCTCGATAAAGCTGGGTTCCCACTGCCGATCAAATCAACTCGATCAAGCCCGACCAAGCGGTCGGGTACTGGTCTGGTTCGATTGGCATGAGTGGTCGGGGCGGTCGGGTAGGTCGGCGTTGGTCGGGCTTCCTACCCGATATTAAAAAAATGTCAAAAAATATCGAGTAGCTGTCGAGTAGGAAATGGATCGAAAAGCGCTCGGGAAGTGGTCGTGTATTAGTCGTGTAGAAGATCGAGTTGATCGTGAAGCAATCGTGTGGCGATCGGATTAACATCTTTTACACGATCTGTACCCGATCCGCTCGACCTCTACCCGAGTTTTTTTAGATCGCAACACGATCCACTCGACCTCTATTCGTTTTGGTGTACTGATTCACAAGACTGCTACCCGACGGCTTCTCGACCGTACACGATCACTTCCCGATTGGTATTCGACCATACACGAGCTCATGTCACTAAAACAAGACTCATTTGCAAAACGTCTTGCTTGTCTCTCTCATAACCTTCTTAGAATCGGACTGTAGTAAGACCATCACGATCTGGTCGTGTGAAGATCTGATGGTGATCGATGTCCACTTGGTCGAGTTGCGATCGTATAGGGCTCGCGTATAGGTCGAGATCATCGAGCGAAAATCGAAAAGATGGTTTTGTGGACGTCGTGAATGAGTCGTGTGGGGATCGTGTGTTATCGACAAGAGACCGAGAAGAAGTCGTGAATAAACTTTTTAGTCGAGCTTGGTCGGTTTTGGTCGGGAAAATTTCGGTGATCGGGATGATTGAGTTGATCGGATCGGCAGTGGGAACCCACCTTAAGCGAAAGTTCTATAGATAAAACGGCTTACTATGTATCAATGTTTCAGTTTGTTAATAAAATAAAAAAAAAACACGTTTAAAAATTATAACTTGAAAATTGGCATATCCAAAACTGTAAAATAGTAATTACAATTGCTTAAATCATTCTACCCAGTAAGGAAATGACGGGTAATTTAAACAAAGATTTGTGGTACGTTTTGTCAGATTTAACTAGACTTTCTGAATTTATATGAAATAGCTTATCAATATTAAAATTTAGAGAGTTGATTTTGTTCTTTCAGTTTAAATATGAACTTTCAAACGCAGTATTATAAAGAAATGCATATTATATATGTCTATAAAGAAATAGTAAAGGTCACTGCGAGCCTTTCTCGTGTATGTTTAGTCCGAATGCTTGGCCAGATAATGTTATCATGCTAACTTGGAGGTGAGTGTACTGCAAAGAGACACTTAGTTATCAGTTCATCAATTAACATCATTAAGCATACATCAAATAGAACCTAAACAAAAACGAACACTGTTAAACATAATGGTTTATATAAGTTTGCATTTTAATGCACATTCGTCATCTTTACATTCACTCGACAAACAAGGATAGTAAGGCTGTTTAAATACATTATTTAAAGTCTTATTTTAAATATGTGATATTTAAAGTTATGTTGGCGCTATAGTATATTGTTTCTTTAAGCCATTTGCTTCCAAAAGTTCGCAATATATCTACTTCAGAGGAAGTTGACACGTCTTGCCACTAACAGATTAAGTCGTCGCTTCTTGTTTTAAGTACTATTATGCATTCAATCATAGTTAATTCTGCGTTTAAGTCGGATATTTAATAAAAACAAAAATAACACACAAACTAAACAATTAAACGCGTAATCGTTAGTTCTTCAATATTTAATGCATCTATCCACGGCGTTAAAAGGCCTAGAAACACTTTCAAACAAAGATTAGCAGCGTAAAGCATACAAATAATATTTTATGCAATACTTTGTATTTGATGCTGTTTGTGTTGCAACTATAGTGCTTTTTCGACATAGTATAAAATATTAACTTTGTCAAGATGTATTCATTCATAAAACAATAGTTTTATTATACATCAACACGTGGTTTGATCATTCTCAAGCAATGCTATTGGAATTTTAAATATGAGAGACAGCCATACAGACAGTATATTTTGACTTGTATAAATGTACAACAATACATTATAAAAACAGTTAAGTTTGTCAATTGTGGTAGGACAAAGTTGTATACATATTAACAAATATGAAGAGACGAAGTGAGATTAAACCCTTAAACAATTTTAAGATAAATTTAATTATTTCCGGCATAAACAGCTACACATTCACAGACATTGCATGGTTAAGCATTATATATGAAAGCAGTAAAACATTTAATCTCCTCCAAGCGAACTTTTTAAAGTGTGAGTTGTATCTCGTTTAATGAATTACAGTATTTTGCTATTCAGGCTAATAGATAAAACACAATCACGTAGTTTTATTACCGTAACTGGAGGGCCATACGTGTTTGGCCCGTTGCCTGTACAATTCGGAACGAACCACTTAATAGCCCATTTCACTCCGAGTAGTCACAAATATTTACGATTTCAGCCGATAAGACTCCGAACAGGTAACTGGCTGACCAATGAAATGCTGGAGTAAAATGTACAATTAGTCTATTAATAGTAGCAATATTTGTAAATTCGTGGCGGATATTTTACTGATAAATAGAGAATACACCGGAGAAAATGCCGCACGTGAGCCATGTGAAAAGTTGTAAGAATATGGGCGGTGGTGGAAACGATGTTAATAGAGAATACTATTTGAATTTCGGATAAATATCAAGTTTATCATGCGAGACTTAGAACCGATGTACCAACGCGAGGCTTGCAGAGTGTTTAATAACATGGTTCGAGCCGAGCATGATAAACTTGATCATTATCCAAAACTCTCATAATATTCTATTTATCCTATTATTTCCTCCTTATTTCCAGTAATAATTATCAAATCGCATTTTTGAACGATTTTGAGTTTCCGTAGTTGACAAAAACAGATTCTCCAATTTTTGGAAAATCCCAATTCTGATCTAAAAATAGCCATAGAATAAACCGCATGTTTATACGATCGATGTAAACAGCTCGTATGAAACTTCCCTGATTGAACGAAAGTCCGAATGTATGTTGAGAAAGTAACTTATTATTGACGATATATTAAATTGTTAAGCGATTGTGGAAAACTAATTAGAAGTAGCGTCTGTCTTCACGGTTACATTATCATCACCTCGCTTAGATGTTTTATAAGCCAAGTAAACAATATGGAATTGTTACGTGTAATTCAAAAAGTAAATTCTCTTTTAATAAATGATTGATTAAGCATAATTAAAACATTTGATATTTTAGGAGCATGTCTTATAAGTTCCTGCATATAAATTCGGCTCGTTTCTATGGCAGTGAAGGGGAAATTCATACTCGTTAATCTTCATTCATTACAGAGGGCATTCGGTATGCTTTCTCAAACTCGAAGTTAATCTGGTAACGTCGGTAGTTTCCAAATAATACATTTCCGTATTTTGGGCAAGGAGGCGCTTTGCTCGCCATTATATATTGGCTTGCAGGTTGAAGAAAGGAGTCAGTAGCTGTCCGGTTAGCGCAGTGGTTTGTTCATGCGCTTCTCACGTCTGCGACACGGGCTCAATCCCCTTTTCCTGTGTATTTGAGATTGATCGGTTGTCACCGTACCGAACAGGTGCGTTCCCTGTGGGAACACACATAGCATAAGACCACAGCACAATTGGATCAATATCTGTGACACAACTGAATAACTGGAAGTTGCAGTTGTACATCGAAATTCGTCCAAACTTTCGTTATTCTAGTAAGCAAATAAAGTGGGAGTGCTGGGAGAGACTCAGATACTTTACATAATGCGGCCTCTAGCCCGTAAACTTCGAAATACACACTCAGAAAGTAGTCAGTTCTCATGTGGATGCGATCGAGAAACATCCGTAGAAGACAGTTCAGTACTGTAAACGAATAGGTGTGGAACATGTGGGTGTTTACGTTGGCTGTAAGGCTCGGACGGTGCTACTCGGGCTGCAGAGTGCCTATTGCAAGTGCGGAGGTTCTTCAGAGGGTTGGAGTCTACAAACGTCGAACAAGGAAGTGGCTGAAGCTTCATTGAAGGCATTGTATGACGAAGCGTTAAAGGTTTATTGAACCTGAAAGATGTTGAGAGTAGATAATTTGTTAAAGGCAACGGCCCTCTGTTCGTCGCGTTTTAATATTTGTGGATACTCGAGTATTTTAAGTTTCGAATCACAAGGAAAAGGAAAATTAATTATTTGAATTGTTGTTTCGTAATTGGACTTCCAAGGGCTTTGGAATGCACACCGTAATTGTTATGCTGTGCAAAAAGCGTTCGGTGGCGGCCTTACGAAGTCGGCCCCGCGCTTAAAGTGCATGTGCTGTTCACCATATACAGACTCCATTGAAATCAACTTCAATTGTTCTTCTCACGAATGTTCCCAATCCAAGTGTTTTATGTTGCAAATCTAAGGAGTATTCCAAGACACAGATACTTACTTTCCACCAGCCACTGTTTCAAAAAGCCACATGTATAATTGAATCACACAGCCCACAAAGCGTACTAAAGGAAACATTTAACCGGGGCGTTTCACACTTATATGTGCTTTCTAGGGTGTATAACACATCTCATGTCCGGGTCACCCTGAATGAAGTAATACAAACAGTTTATGCTGTGAATTCAGTGGTATATATGTTGTCTGGGAAAACTGCACAACGTGCACTAAGAACGCATGTGCTCAATGGCAATGCGCTTACTTTTTTTATAGCTATCGTGTTCCATCCCAATAACGATGACACAGACTTTCAAAACATAACTCAATGTATATGGTACCGTGAAATAAATATGAGTGCGTTGTTAGAACGAGCTAATTGAGCTGAACAAACTTGTGACTGGCCTTTGAATGTAGTACTTTCAAAAAGATGATAATCTTTTTCATCAAAGCGTCTTTATCTTCTTTCATAAGCAAGTGCTTTTTGCATTAAAAGCACCCTGACGTGAAAGAAGCTTTCACAATTGGGGCCCATGGGACAATTGACTGAGGATAATCCGGCTGGTCTCTCCACTGATCGTGCTATAAAACAAGTATTGATGAGGTCATTAAAATTTCAGGATGCCCGATGAGAGGTTGGGGTTGGTTTTGTATATTATCATAGCGATGCAGTGGTAAGCAACACAATGTATAAGAACCTACGCTCTTATGTTAAGCGCCACGACGTAACGTGCATTTACGCGTTTTACGTCATATTATAGACGTCATAACGGTCATTGATAAAAACATTAATTGTACAACATTTGTGGACAACATCACAATCGAAAAACGTCAACGTCTTAGCATTCGTCATCGTATGTATGAGAATAAATCGGTAGAAAGACGCATGTTTCCATGATGATATGTTCCACATGAAGTAAATTACTTACACAGCGTATGAAACACGTGAGAAGCATAATCGATGCAAGGATGTGCAGAAATTCCAAAGATATGGAGTCTGTATAGTAATGTTTTTGAAACAAAAGCATCTTTGATTTAACAGAAAATAAACCTACAATTATTGCAAGTGGTGTTTTTCTTTTCGACAATAGTGGCCAGTCTAAAGAAGCTCAAAGTATACATTAGCAGATATGTGTTAGAAACAATGCACGTTTGAACCATTCTTGTCTGTCAAAAAAGACTGTTCACATATGGTTGTCATTAATGGGGGTCTCTTATTCACCGTCTCCTTTGGAAGGCTGGGCAGATATACAGCTATTTATGTCGCCTTAACGATTGTTATCTTTTACAGAAAGAAATATAGATTAAAATCTGGAAATTCTTTTAACCTAAAATATCTGCATCGGATGACCTACATGAGTCATTACTACTTAATTTTATTAAATGGTGACGTAATACGATATTTTGCTTGTCTTGGGATCCAGTGACGTCATATTAAAAAAAACCTAAACAAGTTTACGCTATATCTCCCGCGTTCTTAAATATATATCTGAAATGAAAATGGTATGCACCAATTATTAAATTTATTACAAATTTACCTTTATCAACAATAGAAAAATGATTTACTTGGCTTTAAGAAATATACAATAAACTATTAAATAGAAAATAGTATGAATAGCCTACATTATTGATTTCTACATGCACAACCTAAACAGTTTGTTTTGCAGAAAGCAATGCGACATTGCGACATTGTCCACGTCAACCACAACTATATAAGTGGGTCGATAAAAAACATTGTATAGTTGTTAATGTATTTTTAAGCTAAACATTTTATGTTAAAGATTGAACGGACAACTCTGAGAAGCGTTTGAAACTTAATTGTAAAACTTGAAATGTTTATGTAAACAATTCACCAAAACATGGAGTTATTTGAAAAACACTAGGAACTCTTCCGCTATTTGTGGCATGCAATTATGTCGAAAACACTTGATACAGAGGCAATCATTTGTTTAGTCATTGCGTTCTCAAGTGTAACAACTTAAGATAACATAATATATCGTACATATGATAACGAAATAGATAAACCATTTTAGTCTCGAACGTAGGTAGTATCACCGAGATACTTTTTGGTATTCTCTTAAGTGAACATGCGTTATTTATACATAATTTAGTAGATTCATTTATCAAAATAGTTTGTGTACACTAATTGATCAAGCCACGTAAGCTTTTCGCGTGGAAATCGTTTTATTAGTGTCATACCCTACAGTTTTAGAAATGTGAGCATCGTAATCAGAATTTGACAAAAATTATAAGAACTCCTGTTTTTTCGGCTGTTGAAGTATTTAATTTCCAATTTTCATCTGGTAAAGCTATTGTTTATTATTATTTTAACATTTAAATTTGAAATGCGTTTTTGAAAATTGCGCGCATATATACTATAAGATATCGGTGAAATATAAATCATATATTATTATATAGAACTCCAAATGCTGTTAGACAAGTTAGTAAACGACCCCAAATTTGCGTTAATTTTTATAAAGCATAGCACGTAACATTAATATACTATTATAGATTTGTATTTCTAAGACGTGATTTCATAACAATTTCAGTCCACAAAAAAACCTTACCTCCACTCATTCCGATTTACTTTGTGTTTTAAAACTTTGCTTCGCATTGAGCCCTCAACTTATAACCATTGAGAGCAGCGAACGACAAATATGCCAGATGATAGGCTAAAATCTTAATTAATATATACACAAGTAACAGCATCCATGTTCAATGTATATAATCGAGGGTTACATTTGTGTGTCCATTCGCTAGTCCTTCATTTAAGGGAAATGGGCGATTTTCTATGTAATAATACACGAAAATACATAGATCACAAACATAAACATGAATACGGCTATTGTCAATGCCGCGAATATGTCGATGGAAAATTTGGTATTTAAACTAGTGTAAGAGCAATCGGAATGTCACGCTGATAATAAATCACGAAGTACACAGTCAAGTGTAAAATATTCTCAAACTTTGCTTTCCATAAGTACTTTCATGCTTTAAGAACGTTTTCCTCATGTTTTAGTTTAATTTTTGTTTTGCCTTTTTAACAATACATTACAATAGCACATCATCAGTTTAACATCTCAAGTGTTCAGGAAGTTAACGCTTCTGTTAAGAGTTTGTAAACTTTCAAAGTATGTAGACTATATTCATAGCCTGATTATAAAATATACATTGATGACATTGTCTTGCGTGAAATGCAGATTTTAGTTAAATAAAAGGAAATGTGCTTTAGGGCGTGGATACAAATCATCATGCGTGAGTATATTATACATATATATGTGAATGCTTTTTGCAAATAATTACGAATCTTAAAATAAAATGAAAATGTTTTTCTAATATATATCATTCGTTTTTCCATGTTACCATGTTTGCACAACGATATCTGGAGGAAAGAAAACGATATGAAACTTTTGTATTGTCAGAAAATGTATTCATTTACTGAATTATATTATGTATACTACTGTGATAAAATAACAATGTCAGGCAAAACGTGAAATGAAAAGTTAGCCTTTGTCGGTTTAGGAATCCGCAAGAACAATCTCGCGCGCTCCATTCTATCCATTCTCTGGGCATAATTTTAAAGAAATATTTAACGAAACATTTATTATAAATGTTTTTTCGACAGCTATCGATTCAATTTCTTAATGTACAAACTTCGTTTAATTTTATTTATATTAATTGATATGGATCAAACATAAACGATTAATGATTTTCCCTTTCTTAGTCATGACCGTTAGTTTGTTTGATTGAATAATCATTAGTTGTAATTTCGATTTAAAATCCATGACACTTTTCCATTTGTAAAATTTTAAGGTTGCCAATCCCTGAACCCGCCAATTAAATAGTGTAAATCAAACTTATTCCAATGGATTTGTTTTCATATGACTGTGTTGCCCGAAAACAATGTAATTGTAAACACCAACAACTAAACTCATTATAATATACATATAATACATGTATTATATTTGATAATTTAATTCAATCTATAACCCAATTGATATTTGTTTTATATTTGGTTTTATATTCTTGGACTTGTGTGTTTTGATATTCGATACAAACTTATATTCACTGGCTAACAATACCTTCATATAGATAAGCAATCTTTTTTCGCTGATATAGTGTGGATTAATGACTTTGCAAATGCTCTACCGTTTAGACGTGCATATCGTTATGATGATGTCCGTCGTACCTACCAGCAACCTGCACATTCGTCGGGGAGAGTCCGCTTCATTGATTTGCGTGTTCCAAGAAGTGGATAAGACAACAACGGTATATAGTGGAAACTGTCTATCTGATTATAACCTCTCAGTACTGTTTTATGTGTAATCGTTGTCATACTTTATACTAGTGTCAACTTATTTTATTAAACAAATTAACAGCAGCAGATCAAATGAAAAGAGGGAATATTAGATTTAAATGTTTATTATGTACATTTGGAATATGTATTGCAACCCAAGAAGACGGCCACACACTTATTTATCATATGTTGAGATAAAGCTGTATACTTATATTAATCGTACTATATTTGTGTCGTAAACATACGTTACTATGCTTGCACATACAATCACGGGGTAATAGGTAATACAGTGTATGCGTCAAATACAGATTGTGTTATTATTCTATTCAAGAAGATAACAGGCCGGAGATACCATTTCAGAACAGTGCATCTTACATTGATATCTCAAAAATGACTATAATGGCGTATTTTTAGTGATTTCTGAATTTCAGATACGATGGAAGTCGGCGAAAGAGGGATTTCTTACGAGTGGAACAACGATTTACAACCATATAGTATATTGACCTTTTGCCTTTGAACTCTATGTGAATAGGTTACGTGCTTGAATTTTGTCTTAAGTCATACGTGTTTTTTTGTATATAATTAGTCCGAATTTTTGGCAATGTATTTATCTCGGTGCTAATTCTAAAATGAATGCAGTCATCATAGCTATTCTTAAATATAGACGTGCATAAAGTAAGTGAGATTAATCTAGGGTTGTCAAACTCATTCATAACCATATATATAGCTTACAACCATTAACCTGGCAATGACATTTAATTCATTTGTACGTATTTTCAATCTCTGTTAGCAGAAAACAAACATCATCAGTATGAATTAAATTAAAAAACAACACAAACAAACAAGCACTTAACACAACAAATAAGTTGAGTAGACTATGTTATTATAACATTTCTATTGTGTTACTTCATGTCGTCTACAGTTATATATGTTAGCGACAAATAATCATTACATCAGTTGTTTAAAATGTTATGTCATTACTCGTTGATCAAAAATCGATTAACTAGCGAAATCGTGTGACCGCTTTTAGTCGATCTAATCGAGATATAAACCTAGGGGTTACTTTTCCAGAACAATATTGAGGTCCAAAAGCCGACTCAACACGACTGGACCTTGATTATTAAGAAGGTTGACAACAGGTTTGCAGGAGTGTATACATGTGAGACAAACACTGGAAAGATAATCTCCAATTACACCTTGGAAATAGTCGGTATGACAATTTCATTGGCTACTAAGAAATTAATCGATAAATGGGTAGTGTAGTGTGATGTAATTTGTGATGTGATTTGATGTGATGCGATGCTATGTGATGTGATTTGATTTGATATGAGGTGTTGTAATGGAAAGCGATTCGATGTGATTTGATTTGATATGAGGTGATGTAATGCGTTGTGATGTGGTTTGGTGTTATTTGATGTGGTGTGTTGTGGTGTAGTTTGACAATCCTCACAGAAATTGTAAATGTATTTATATCACACTTATACAAACGGTACCAAAACGCGGACGCGCTGATGTTTCGAAAGATGCGTTTACCTCATTTGAAAACACGTATTGTCTATATTATATAATGCACAATTTATATTAAATAACACAAATATATAGTTAACACACTATAGTAAACAAACAAACAAACAATCATATATCATACGTTATTTGATATTGTTTTCGTATCATATTATATTTGTTCTCTTTGATTGTACATTAAACATTTCAAAATTTACTAATAACTTTCATTTTAACATTGTATCTTTACACGACCGTTCAATTGCAGCGAATCATGTTCTTGCAATACTATAACACAGTTGCTAAGGGAAAACATAAGTAGAACAACAACACTTTTTTCGATTATTTAGCATACATGAACATATTAAAATGCAAGTTAATACCATCAATATTGTCGATTTATTGAAATTTTGAATTGTGAAATGTTCAATCAAAAGTATAATTGTTTTTTGTTCATGCTGTAAATAGGGTTGGGGTGAATATTACAATACAATAATTTATTATTACTTGATTCGTAGTTAACTATATCCACATGTGAAGTAAATTATATTAAGGTAATGTTGGTGTGTGTTTTAAGATGGGCCTAGGATTAACCTAGATAATTCGTCAGACTCTCAGGAAACGTGCTCAGAAGGCAGCACGCATGAACTTTATTGCCACTTCAGGGGTAATCCTACGCCCACAGTACGTTGGTATCGTGGTTTAAAGAACGCCGTTGGTAAGAACTGACTTACGAGTATGGCTTTACAGACCTTACACTACTGTTAACGCTCCGACCTAGTTGCGTATACTAGTGTAAGTGAATTGTGCGAATATGCATTTAAAATAGATAAAATGCATGTTGACCTATTAAAACAAATAAGATAGATATAGATAGATATTTATATAATCTCTATTCCAATCGTAGTTACTATTATGAAGAGCATTATATCACATATTTCAGTGATGTGTTTCACAATCTTTGTTTTGCCAGTGATATAATTCGGGTTTCGCTAGCCATTTGTAGTCCGTGTGTATGGTGATATATTAATCACATTAATCACATTAATCACAATTGAAAACATGACAGGTAGATACGGGTTTAGCAAAATATCAATGTATCTTTTAATGTAAGAAATTGTGTTATTACGAAACATATAAGACAATATATTGCAATTGCATTTAAGTTTACTCCTTACTTGTCTTTCCAGACACGGGCATAACTGGTGAAATACTGCGGCTGCCGTCTGTGTCGCGCTACGCGTCTGACACGTACATTTGCGAAGGCAAGAACTTTGTTAACAGCCGCAACTACACGATCGACTTGCAAGTAAACTGTGAGTAGCAGCGATATTTAATGCTAGAAAATAAACTGGAGTTTACTGCGACACGTACGTCAAGTACCACAAAATGAAACATCGATGAACTTAATTGTACCTGTTAGTAATTACTATAGAACAATATGTTACAATATTACAATAAGGATCACATAATTATCTTCATCGCAAAACGATTGCAGATGTTATAACTTTATGATAAGCTTGACAGCCTATGCATATGTTTGTTAAATCTTAATGCGGAAAAAAACTTTCAGGAAATTGTTTTTGTTTATTTATATATAACATGACAATGACTTAGACCTTTCACTACTGAACTAGTCCCATACAGTTTTTTTTTAATTTCAATTCATTGTTAAACCGACTTTTGTTGGGAAAATAGTTGTTTTCCCAAGGAGAATATAAAAATACTTTTTTCGCACGATATCCCCGATAGTCGACTTTTCTACCCCATATTTTTCTGAGAGCACCTAGAGTGAAGGTTTAGACAATGTCTCTGACTATTTGATCAGTTTGATTTTGTCTTTTAGAGACAATTACACGCGCCTTCGCTAAGAAGGAGGTTCGAACTGGTTTAGTCTTAATTATCTTAATTCCCATTTTGAAAATCTAAATGAATATTAAAATGCAACTGCTTCAACAACTCTGCAAAACACAATTTATATGAAATAAAATAAGCAATTGTAATAAAGATTTCAAAATTAAGCTTATTGATTATCACGGTTTCCTACATAAACAACCGACTTAAGAACCCTATGTTTGTTATAAGTAATTATAATCAGTTTTATCACTTCTTTTGATCAATATGTACATCACAGGCAAAGTCTCTTTAAATTGTTTTGCGATTTTAATTGTTTGCAAAATTTTTGACAACCTTTATTTATTTCACACGTATAAAACCCGCTATTCACAAGTTTTTGACTGTAGGTATGAGGTGCAATGAATCGGTTCTGACCAGTTTACACAGATATAATTACGTATGGAATGACCCAATTTTGAGCCAAAGAATGACCGGTACTCGGCATTGAAGGAATTCCGGTCTTGAGGAGATATTTTACGCATTATTTTATAGAGGAAACAAATGGGCCGAACAATAAGTGTGGTTAAGCCAGGATTCCGGTATAGAGAGGATCCGGTTTAGAGGGTTTTCTCTCTAATACTTTAATGAGTTGGTTATATTGCCAAACTCAACAAACAACTGCTTAATAAATCCTTAATGTAAGAAGCAAATTACCAATTCAATGTAGATGTTATTATTTTATTTCGAAAAAAGAAGCTGAGTGTGATGATACTTTAATACTTTAGTATGCTACACATTTGGTAAACCTTGTGTTCTGATAAGTATACGATGCTTCCGCTCGCGGTAAACGCATAATATTATTTTGTTTTTGCACATTTGATAACAAATAGAAAAATACAGATATACATTATAGCAATGGACGAAACACGAAACGTCTATAGACATTAAGTTTTCCTCAGTGAATTTATGTATTTTCCAACACTTTGTTTACGCATAATATTCCTGCGTGTTCAGTTTTCAACGGTTGATATAGCATTTAACTGTCTTTAACTGTCAGCACAGATTTAATGTACATGCCTGAAAATAAAGCAATGCCTTGTGGTTAACGAGTCATCAGTCCATGCAATGGTTTGTGTTATTATGTTCTTCAGTTCCCGTGGAGGTTGATGTTATGGAAGAGGTTATCAAAGTACAAGTTGGCGCAGTTGTTTCCCTGGTATGTGCTGTGGAGGGACAGCCGATAAAAGAAGGATACTGGCGGGATCCGCAGGGCAAGACGATCATCTCCGGATGGAAATTTAATGTACTGTTCATTTATAGAAATACTTCACATTATGTTTCGCTACGAAATGTGTTAATAAGAAACATGATAATGTCTCACTACCATGTTTACATTATTTGAATTAATTAAAATAACAAACGAGGTGTGCATGTAAGATACCTACACACATGATTTCAGAGCAAACCTCTATCCAGACTCGAGTGATTGAACGGAAACGGGTTTGTCTATTTTAAGCAACAATGACCTTGACCTTGACCTTAACCAGACGGGTCCAAATTGTAATATCAAACTAGATTTCAGTGTAAGCTACCCCCTCTTGTTAGCTTGCGTAAACCACTTCCTTCCATTTTAAACAACAGGAACATTGATCATGACCGATAAGCCACAACTACAATCAACAACTAGGTATATATAGAATCTATCTTTATCCACAGCTCAGCGTGCTGTCAAATTAGCGCATTGATTGGTAAACGCATCTCTTACCCAGGCAATCCGGGTTAAATCCCCGTTTACGGAGCATGTGTGTTTATTTAGTGGTCACCATAGCGGACAGGTGGGGTTTCCTTCGGGTGTTTCGGTTTTCCCCAACTGCAAAATGCTGAATTTAAAATATTTTATTTAAAACTAAAAAGCTTTAAATTACAGCTATATTTGATCAATATCCTGACATCGTTAATGTAAAAAATGGTTTGTAAACAAAATTTGGTTAGAATGTTAGGCCACAATCCGGCTCCTGACATAATGTTGCCTCAGTCTCGGAAGGTCGTAATAAACTTCAAAATACACATCAGACGTTTAATAAAGATCAGTCAATGCAAAGTTATCGACCAGAGACAAGGTGTTCGTTTTCTCTGCTTGTCACACACCAATGCAATAACCAGTATGTATGAATTGTTTACATCAACAAGCATTTTATTCGGTATTTGATTGCGAAAAGTAAGCTCGATTTGTGAATATAAAAAATGCAGCTGTTGTATTGATCGTTGTAAAATAAAGAAAACAACACAACTGTTTTGGTGAATGAACTTGTACACATGCTTGTTCTCTCACCAGTTCTTTAAACGACGCGAACATCAAATCCCGAAAAGCTTTATATAACATGAATCAAATGTTGACTAGTAGTTGCAAATCTGGTTTCAGTTTTTTTAAACATAATACGCCGCTGGGTAATATGGATCGAATTCTGGTCAGACGGTTTAACAGACACATATATAACGGTGTTTCATTGTGCTATAGGTAACTGCTGAAAAAGACGGCGATTTCCCGGTTCAATATATAACAGCAACTTCCCAAGTTGGTGCATTACTGTCTACAGACTTTGGAGACTACACGTGTGTAGGAGAAGGGGACAGCAATTCCGCAAGTAAAGTGACTCGACTGGTGCAATCAGGTTAGTGGTTACATTGTATTACATGCATTAGTATTGCATTGCTTTTTATTTCACTATTAATAACTAGTTCTACTATATTTTTTGTTTAACAGTATCATTCAAGTTAAGTTTTATGGGCGCAACGAAACATGTGCGACGCACATTTGGTAATAATAAGTTTGTGCAACGTAGACGTAATGATAACTTGAGCGAATTTCAAACGATTACCATAGGTACATATTTCAATGAACACAAAGACAAACATCGTTTCGACTCTAACTTTGTTAAAATTATATTGCAGAGTCAGCGAGTGATGTGATCAACTAAAATTGAACAAAGAATTGTTTCCCTAGTCACTCGAAAACGTGTATACAGTGTTCATCTATATTCCTGCCTTGCAAACAAGGAACAACAACAAGCAATTATAAATTGAAATATTCTCATACATATATACATGGCTTAAAATATGCGGAAAAGAAATGCGATATTATAATAAAAGAGTATGTTTTATAGCAGCTTCGTTCAAATAGGTATACAAAATATATTTGTAATATGTGTACTATCATTATTTAAAAACGAAACGAATTGGTGATATACCCTTACTGTATTCATAATAATTTCGGTAATTGCTTAGCACAAGTACTTTTGAATTTGCAAAAGGATGGTTAGTATTGCCTTTCACATTTAACAATGAAATCAATTAAATAAACTCAGGTTTTTGAGTATTCCTACGTGATAAAAAGCCTGTACAACATAATTGTAATATCACGATTCTTTTATTCAGCGACAAATAAACAACTGACATCATGCATAAGTTTACGAGTCTACGGCTATAAATATTATACTTATTGTCAACATTGAATGTCGTGTAGATTTAGCTTACAATTTAGCACACACGAGTAAAGTGTTGCGTTGAAATTTGACGTATGAGACATAAGTTATCTCCCCGAAGATAAACAACAACAACTGAACAGGACTAATGCATCCTTTAAATGACAAAAGACAGTGTATACACAAATCTGCCATAACCCAGTTAATCACGTACAACGTTTTCAAGCATACAATATTGAAGAGTTTATCTACCAGTATGTGCATGCTGCAAAATGATATTATGTTTATAACGTAGATTATCTCTTGCATGTAGCTTGTCCTGTATGGCGTCCATTTTTGATTCAGTATTTGTATTCCTCGTTAATATGTATTTAACATAATAAACTAGCCGCCGAAAACAAATTCTTCTATTTATGGCGTTAAATGATAAAGTGTGTAACGATGTTTGCTTGCTTATTGCGATACAAATATGTATCTTGATTCTTTTTTGTAAAGGGGCAATTAGCTGTGTTGTAACTGAAATGCACTGTGTAGCGTTGTATACAAATATATACAGTCATACCTGGATTCAGCGGTCAGTCAAGGGAAATGACCAAAGTGACCGTTGTCCACAGGTGACCGTTGAAATCGGATCTCAATTTAAAGATGGTTGGTCAGTTGGTAGTATTGCTACGTCGTTACCCCCACCCAGTCGTTTGCATACAGTGTCAAACAAATGCTCATTGCTGTTAACTAAGCTAAGCCAATTTAATGCACGATTTATTAACGCACAATACAATACACGAGGTTCAGGTCTGGGAGGGGACTTATAGTATCCCTACTGAGAAGTACTGTTTTCCAAACAACTATATCGACTGATTGCATTTTGAAAATAGTTGTTGGCGTTCGTAAATGAGTTTAATGTGCGCTTTAATTAGGCATGAGGGGCAGACGGAATGAAAAAGGAAGTGGAGCTACATGTGTGATGTGCGGTCGGTGAATAACAACAAAAATCACGTCCGCTGGGTTGAAAGGAACATTTCCACATAGTATGAATATGGAAACAATTCTGCTACATTCAATTTTTAATTTTAGGAATTTGCGGATCATAGAATGGACTCGAGGTCTTTTGTGAAGAGTTATTTAAATAAGTATAGTAGTTATGGCGATGTAGACTTATTTCAGGAAACACCAACACCGATGTCGAAGAATACTCGTACGAATTTAATGAAAGTGCTCTGTAATGAAAGGTCGAGCTTAGAACTACTTTGTGTCATTTGCGATTTTAATTAAGGCATTTTGAGTCCTCTTTATTTGAATCCGTCATCTAGGCGAAATGCGAAAATCGTACCGTAAATAAAATATGACATCCTCGCCCTTTAATTTTTACTGAGGTGATGTGAATTCGCCTAAAATGCTGTGTAAGAATATAAATTCTGAATCTCTCCCAAGCAAAATAGTTCATGATGTAAGTTTTAACTAGTAAAATATAAAAAAATACCTGGGGCAAGGCCATGAATTATTTTTTAGATAATATTGGATATGGATACCTATGGCCAATGTTCGATTATAACTGTAGCTATGCACATATGTTAGAACAAAGAATCCGTGATCAATATATACATACTTTGTGCGAAATTGTTAGTTCACAAAGCAACTTATACTATTTTAACAAGTTTAAAACTGTTTTAAAATATGAAAAATATCCAAATGCAGTAGACCACGATAATTATAGAATCGCATTAACACAACTGAGACTATGTTCCCACCAGCTTGAGATCGAAACAGGTAGATTCAATAATGTTAATAGATTAAGAAGACTTCGTAAACTGTGTAACCTAAATGTAGTTGAATCGGAATTCCACTTTGTACTTTGTTGTCCCTTGTATCAAGATTCAAGACAAAATTATAATATCTCAAATGATTTTAATACACTGAATAAATTTATTAAGCGCTTATGTCGTCAACTGAAACAGGAGTGTTAAGACGCCTGGCAAAATTTGTATATTTTTCTATGAAACGACGTTCCCAAACCCTAGATTGTATTGCTTCTTAAGCTGTATTAATATGCATTTGTCAGAGGTATTCATGTATTTGTTTGTCTTTCGATATGTATTTGTTCATGAATATTTTGATATCATGCAATTTAAACTTAACATATTGTTTTACAATGACAATCGCTTTGTTATATTGTATTTGTAAATGGCCAAAGGCATGGATTATGCCGATTTGCCTAATAAAGTATAGTATTCATATATTGAATATTGTTCATTGACAATACATACACATAACAAAGGCTTATAGTAAGCCCGTGGTTCTAACAACGAATAACCTATAATTACCATGTGTGGGTGAGTGACGGACGGTATTTGATGACGTGAAATAAACTGCGACGTGGTTTAAAATGCATAACACATTGTCATGGTGTCTTTGTTACTAATGTAACTAAGGCTTTAATACAAAATCGAAACATTAAAATAGTCTTCACTGAATTTAATTTAATATTGTAGCATTATATATATATATATATATATATATATATATATATATATATATATATATATATATATATATATATATATATATATATATATACAGTACATACCTAGGTATTACATTTAATTGTATATTAAACAATGCATCCGCTTAATATTATCAAAATCAGACACATGTTTACACTATCAAAACAAAAGCTTAAGCATGATATGTATACACATTACAATATCGTACACTTTGTAGAGATTGATATGGTTAACATTGACATTATAAACGGAGTAAACTAATAAACACCTATATTGGATCTAATGTTTATAGTCATAAAATTTAATTAAATCGATTTTGTTTAGGAAATTAAATCTATTAGAGGTCAACGAAAAAGAAAACAGCAAACATGTGGTATAAACAGTAAACATATCATATCTTAGTGCACTAGTATATTAAAGGGGCCTTTTCACAGATTTTGGCATTTTTTTAACTTATTCATTAAATGCTTTATATTGATAAATGTAAACATTGGATCTTAAAAGCTCCAGTAAAAAATCAAGAAAAAAAATAAAAAAAGGAAAAGAACATTGCCCGGAGCAGGTTTCGAACCAGTGACCCCTGGAGTCCTGCCAGAGTCCTGAAGTAAAAACGCTTTAGCCTACTGAGCTATTCCGCCGAGTACACATTCTTGACGTATTTTATACCTTATATAAGCAATCTTCGTAGTTTCACAAAAATTAACGACAAAAACAGAACTCTCCAAATTATTCAATCGTTTCGCGTTGCAACGCTTTATAATTTTTAGGTTTTAAAATCGTCAAAAGATGCATATAATGGCTATACTAGAGCATGGTTAATGTTCAGTATTACTGTTTCCTCACAAATATCATAACTAAAACAAAAACTTACGAATCTGAAACAACTTTTTTCAATTTTGTCAATTTACCAAAGCGTGAAAAGATCCCTTTAAGAAATGATTGCATACGCTTAACGCAAATCCACATGGATTCCTAAAGCAATGCTGATTAAAACATAAGCGAAAACAACCTGGCATTCTAGGTTCGAAAAACTTCGGTTTACTGTTCATGAACTCATATAGAATTGCGGCAAGGTTGATAACAACATAAGAAACAGACTGGTATTCAAAGTACGAACATGAAATTCTAGAATACCTTCTGTTTGATCTTTATGATAGAAGTGCCCGAGCAAGTTTGTTATACTTTAAAGGTATCTTTTAACCCACGATACAACGTATAGATCATTGTAAAATTTGACGCGCCTGCGTTGCGGAACGTTTGGCACACCGATTTGTCCGCTTGTTGTTCAAGTGGTTAACTGCAACTTTGTAAATAGAAGTCTATCCCGCAAGTTTAAATGACGAGTGCAACCATGCGTGCTTTTAAGGGATTAGTATACGGGCAGACATAATGAAGTGTTCACTAATATTTTCACCACTTCTTGAGCATATGTGACAATGTTCCGCGTATTATCTTGATAACCTACACATTACCTCTCTATTCACACATTTCACTATTGTGAATTATAAAAAAAAAACAAGCACTGTTTCTATCTAATCAAACTGATTATGCTTTCCTTGCATTAAGACCTAAAGTCACTTGTTGTAGTTTATTTAATTTATTTAATTTGATATTTAATCTTATTCGAAGTAGTGTAGATAAGGGCATTCTTTTTCTTGCATTGTCTTTATTTATTTATTTGCGTACATTTTTTAAATGCTATATACATATTAACTATTAAGACAACAATACTTTCTAAGGAAATGGATTCATTACAGATTTATTAAACCTTATGTTTTCGATGTACTTAACATTATAGGTTTGAATTAAACACATATATACTGAAATAAGTGATCAAAATTCGAAAAAGGCGACGTGTTTTGCATAATAATCCACCTGCATTTTTGTCCATGTACAATAAAGTTTACAGTTTAGTGGTCGGCATTGAGACGTCTTAAAAGTGATGTTGTACTGGTATAATTGATGCCATGGGTTAATATTAGGATCTTGTATTATGCCATCCATATCTGCAACAGAACGGTTTCTTATCAAAACAATGTCAATTCAAAGTGTGTTGTACATGTTGCTGTTACATATTTATTGCTCGTAAGCGGCCCATATTGTATACACCGACTCATAAACCAGATCAACACTTCAAGTGAAACATTGGCAATCTTTAATGAAGAAAAATTAAGTGTAGTACACTTTACATTTTGTAAGTTTCAATTTGTCAAGGGGATTATCACATTTGAATGAGCCGTGCTCTGTGAAAATGGTACTTAATGCAGTCCGCATAGGCTAATCTGGTACAACACTTTCCGCATAAACTTGAGTGTTGATAAGAACCAAATGTCTTGTAACGAAAAATGTAAAAACGGAAAATGTCGTCCCTGATTAGCATGTGCGGACTGCGCAGGCTAACCTGGGACGACACTTTACGCACATGGATTAAACCCCCTTTTCACAGAGCAAG
>NC_068361.1:30102219-30157756 GCF_020536995.1 Dreissena polymorpha
AGACCATTACGAACACTACGACTAAAACGACTACTAAGACTTTCACGTCCACAACGGATAATTCGATTTCAACGACTTCTGCGAAAACTACGACTACTATGACTACTACGACTTCTACGACTTACCAAGACTTCTACGCATACAACAAATACTACGAATAATACTACTTTTACGAATAGTACGAATATAGGAATACAACGACTACTACGACTTCAACGACAACTTTAGATAATACGACATCTTAGACTACAACGAATTTTACAATTACTTCCATTACTATGACTACTACGAATTCGACTACTTTTCCGACATATATGACTTCTACGACTACTACGATTACAAAGACTACTACGACTACTGTTACGTTTGTGACTACTGAGACAAAATCGACCAATACGTCTACTACGACTACTACGACTACTGCGATTACTACAACGACTACTACCACAACTACTATTACGACGACAACATGATAATAC
Source organism: Dreissena polymorpha (assembly GCF_020536995.1). Taxonomy (NCBI): domain Eukaryota; kingdom Metazoa; phylum Mollusca; class Bivalvia; order Myida; family Dreissenidae; genus Dreissena; species Dreissena polymorpha. The sequence goes on from NC_068361.1 coordinate 30,102,699, forward strand.
GGTTCATTTTATAAGTGCTTTTAACACTACTATTACCACTTCTTCTACAGAAGGTACTGCTGCTTCTATTACTATTGCTTAGCAACGGTAACCACCAATACCACCGCCGTAGTAATTCCAACACTTATTATGACGTCTAATTTTCATTCACTAAGACTGCATTGTTATTTATTCGATTACAAGCTTTTATAATCATCGCTAATTTCTACCTCAAACTCGGATGTACTTTGCACTTATTCACTAATATTGTAATTTCAGATCTATCAGAATGCGTAGTCGCTCCAGTATTTGTGGCGGCAGATCTACTAGATGTCAGGCATCAGTCGCTTGCTTCATCATTATTGCTGTCGTACTAGCGACATTCTTGTACTTTCGGTTTCGACACCACGCCCCTCCTCTTAGTGTCATTCACAAGCGGCGGGTAAGCATGCGAGGTTGCGATGGCAACATAGAGGTTTATGCTCAGGACTTTGTCGTTCTTCATAACGCAAAACATGTACACGGGGACCATTTTGCTGTGCCGTGTAGCGGTCCACTACCATGGTACAGGTTTATATACCAGTGGGGTCGGCCTTCCCCGTTACAAACATGGATTCAACATCTACATGCTTATCAACCCAGTATAGCGGAAAGCAACCAAGCGAAACATGCTACCGATTCAGTGTATGTCATACAACGCATCGAAGCTCATAATCTCTACCACACTTTATGCGAATGGATGAATGTGTTTATTGTTTCACAGATTCTAAAATTGAACACTTCTAATGTAGATATTATGTTTATTGATGATAGGCCGTACAATTCCTTAGAGTCTGTTTGGCGTACTCTGTTTGGAAATGTATATAGTCATAATGCTACTGACAAAGGCATAGTGCACCGACGAATTGTGTGGAATATGATAGGCTACATCAGTCCTGCAAATAACCATGACTTGCCAGAACTTCCGTACATTGAAGAATTTCAGACCTTTGTATTGGATGCCTACGGTATAAAAAAGAGGTATCATATTGACTGCAAGAATGTGCAAGTTTCAATCATATATCGAAGAGACTATATTACACATCCAGAGAGAATAACTAAAATGAAGGGTTTAGTACAGCGTAAATTTCGTAACGAGTTGGAAATTTTTTCTTCAGTAAAAGTTGCAATTCCGCTATCTACCGTGACAACTTTAGTTCTAGAAGAGATGAGCATGCGCGAACAACTATCCGTAATGGCAAACACTGATATCCTGATTGGCATGCATGGGGCCGGGCTTACGCACGTATTGTTTGTACCAGACCACGCAGTCCTGTTTGAGTTGTTCCCTAATTACCATTCACAAGAAATTTATAAGCACTTCCGAACATTCTCAAAATGGAGATTTTTGAAATACATTATGTGGCAAAATGACAACGACGCTCTTGAATTTGATGATTTGTCAACGTATGTTCCCCCTGAGGTTATCATTGAAAAATGCAGATATATAAGACGATATTTGTGCAGTTAAATGCATTAATAAAATGAGTGTTGAAAGCGCTACTCAATTACTTTATTGCATTTACAGTATTTATGTTATCATAATGCAAATGCATGTTACCATGTAAATTAATTGATGCATATGATTAAAAGTTCATGTACCGAAAATGCTTAAACTTTATTAAATCAATTACTTATATACATATGTATGTTATTATTTTCACAGAGGTTTTAAGCTTACAAAAAACTATATGCATGAGCAATCGACATATAAACTAGTAAATATGAGTTCCCCTTTATTTCAGCTGCTTGTATTAATCATGAATGTAGGGACACTAAAATTCAAGAGACATTTTAAGAAGGACACGTCCACTTGTCTTCTATTTAACACTCAGAGATTTAAGATTATATAATAAAGTACAATACCAAAAACAATAACAACATAATTTTATTTAACTGGAATAAAATGTGAATCTGCTTCGTCAGGACTGCAATTAGCACTCACGACAGGTTAAGATAACATTCATGCAGAACTGTCCTATTAGATGTGCTCTACATTTGATATAATATGTTGGTCAGGCAGGTTTCATAAAACAATCATCGAACGTTTATGACTGCATAAAACAAATTGAAAATAATTTTGCAATTATTTAGAAACGTGCTAAGATTTGATGTCAAATTAATGATAACAAATAAAATTAAATAATACTATTAGTTTTAATATTTCCACTTGCGCACATCAATGTCATACAACAAAAAGTCGTTCTGAAATTATGCGTTACTATAAACACACATAGCAAACGTTTCCTTTGTTTATTGTGAATATTCATTTAATGTGATTTTGCCACCATATATCTGATATGAGCGTAAAAATTGCACTATACAAATCTAAGGATCGACGCCTTCCGAATGTATGTTGAAAGAAAAATTGGACAGTCGTGCCGCAAACACACTTAAAGAATTCGCTCAATAAACGAATCTGATTTATTAACACGCCAGCAAACACGATTTAACGATATTTCATGTGCTTCGGCAAAAGTGTCAAACGTTCACATAAAGCATCGACTAATAACGAGTGCAGTATATGAGCACAATGGCTTCAATGAATGTCATCCTATCTGGAACCCAACATTGTATTATTTCTATCAGACATGCCGCGGTTTCAATAACCTGTTCTACATTCCTATGATACATAAATTTTCGATATTTAATCGTTGATTGGTATTTGTTTACCAAAAATAACTAATATGTTGACATTGAATCTTAGTTATACTAGTATTGCTAGAATCTTATTATATTATATTTGCTATAAAGCGACATATGCCAATCAAATCGAAATGTAATTAATTGTTATCACATTTTAATCTTAATAAATATGCTATGAGGTTAGGTGTTATTTACTCGTTTTGATACTGAATTGGTAACATCATATTGCGGTCCATTACAAGGTTGTTTAAGTCATGCGGCTGTGTTTGAAACTGGCCATGAACTGTTCCAAGTGTGAAGCACTATTTGGTATATTTGTCCTTTTGTTTTGATTATTATCCTTGAACTTGTTAGTCAATAAAATATTCAAAAGAAATGAACGAGCGTGCTTAAACATTCCTGCGTGCTTAGGTCCCCTTCATCCCAACGCACGCACAATTTTCTTTAATTTATTCCACCGAAAAACTGTTTATTTCTTAAGGAAAACAATCAACGCAACGGAATGACAGGTTTGTGACAGTAAATCAGCAGCGTTACGGACATAAGTGATGAGCAGAAATGATGCAAATCAATCGCTTCCGTAGTATCTTAATATACTCGTGCAATTGCTCTGGGATTACATGTTATTAAATTGCTCGATTTACGTCGTGACGAGCGTTCTTGACAGTACTAGTGTCATTAAGAATTAACCTTTCTTACTATGAAGTGATGGGTTCCATCTGTAATATACCATATTGGCTTGGTATCATTTAGTTTTTTGAACGTACAGTAGTCATTGGATAACACTTGATATTGCTTTGCATTCGCGTTGCGGATTTGAACCCATTACCGATAGGAACAATTCTTATTACACTGCAAATCAGACGTAATATGTCCATGAAAAACTTTACTAACACTGTATAACTTAATATATGTTTTTTATAAAGATGTCAAGTCAATTACTCACTGTCGCCACCCCTGTTTTAATATGTAACTAATGAGCCAACTAAACTCAAATGAGACACTAATGACAGTTTTTTTTTGAAAATATTACACTTAATAAGGGTTGATACGTTAAAAAACCAAGAAACATTGTTCTATGGGCGATCAACTATTTATTTTGGCATTTTAAAAACAAATACAGGATGTATGGTCTCATAGACGTTTCACAACTTTTCAACCAAATGACACGAATTGTTTAATGTTGTTAATTAGTAATATTTTCACAAATAGTTTACGTACACATATGGTTTTCGGATTTGCATACCCATATGAAGAGACATGTTTTACGCTGAAGTTGGCGGAAATATGTAATAGTGAATCAAATGTAATCGAATCTGTCTCGGAAAGTGTTTAATTTAATGACCGTGTGCAATTGTCCATGCATTAATACATTTAAATAGTGCCTGCATTAACGTTGTCTGACAAAAGAGTAATATCGTTGGAATTTTCTTAGAAGATGTAATACATTAAAAATATATCTACCAACCCATACATATATTTGTCAATGCACTGTCATACATTTTTAACCGTTAAAAAATAATGCATATATTACATACTTCAGTACACAGCTCACTGGTTTAAACAATAACGCATTTGAGGAAGACTTTTGTGCACTACAGCATCGTTATCAGTACTATGTAGGCGTAAATAAGAATATTATGAACCGTTTCATTCATTTTGTTTTACTACTAATGACAGACAGATAATTTTATTAATACATATACATATACAATTGAAATACTTATTTCAATTAAATAGCATGTCAAAAAATGTGATTGATAGCAATTAGTTCACATACGGAGAATGTTCTTAACATATTCGATGTGAACTTAATATTTAGAATCTTACTTTTACTGAAACAATAGATATTTGACTTAAGTATTATAACTGCTATAATATTTAACTGTTCCAATTAAGAGCAACATTCGAAGTCAATACCGAATAGATATTAAATTAATTATAATAATAACTGAAAATAACATTTAAGTATTCCTATATAAAGAAATTTACAACAACGACAATACAAACTATGTATTCAATTAATTATAATAACTTCTGATATATATTAACTTAATAATAATAATTAATTAAAATAATATTTAAGTATTCCTATATAAAGATACTTACAACAGCGACAAAACAAAATAGGTATTCAATTAATTATAATAACTACTGATTAAAAATAACACTAAGCACTCTAAGAAGATACAAACAGCCATGATACAATCTAACATACAATGACAATTGACAATATCTGTGGCATTCAATAGCAGAAATTATATTAAACATTACATTTGGAAAAAACGCTTTAGATTAATATCAACCACAAAGATGGTGTTACTGATTCATATTCATTAAGTCGGTTCTATGCTTACTTGCGAAATATATATACTTGCCTTGATAAGCTGGATGAATTTAAACATACTGGGCCTATTATAATCATACCTTTTCAAAAAGCGGCGGCGTAGTTCTGTATAACAATTACACATAATGATGAAGTGGAATTTATCCTCAATATCACGGCTGTTGCACAATAAGCATGTCCTCTCCTCTCTATCAGAACCAAATCGATCCGTTTCTATCCTTTAACCATGCGATGATAATCGTATGCGAGAAAACGCGCGGCGGTAAGTCTTATTAAATAGCTTATCGAGATAAAGTGCTGGTTGAAACGAATCAGTTAAATGTATATACGGATGATTTAATAAAGCACTCGATTTAATGTCGGCTCTAAGTTTCTGTAGAAAACAGTGAATTGTTCTACGTTTAAATATTTGCAATACTTAAAGGGATTTGCCCAAACGTCGCTTAAACCATATTCATTTAAAAGTGCGTGAAGCCTCGAGGCCCATGACTTGTATCCTTTCTCGGGTAAATCTAGTAATGTACAGTATGCTGTTTTAATTACTGCATTTTCTGAATATAGAATATGTAACCAGAATTTTATTATTTGGACATATTGTTGAATATATATTGGGTACCGTCCTAATTCTGAATAAACAGCTGCAGTACAAGTACTTTGTTTTACACCTAAAACTGATTTGCAGTATTTCAGGTGTACCCGTTCGATATCATTTGATTTACACAAACTCCAAACCGCACACGAATAATTTAATGTCGCAGACACAACGGCGTCAAATAACTGCAAAGCAATACGAGGGATGACGTCATATTTATTTACATTTAATAACAAAACGTGTTGTGCCTTTACTGTCTTTCTGACCACATGCTGACTATTGAGCTGAAAACCTCCAGTGCAATTTAATACGACTCCAAGATAATTGAAATTATCCACATTTGGTATTTCTATGTTATTGTAAGATCATTTTTCTGTATTTTTTTTGGAACCACGTTTTCTGAAGACCATAGTTTTTGTTTTTTCGGTATTTACTTTTAGACTCCATTTTTCACAATACGTAACTAAATTTGTAAGAATTGTTTGTACCTCCTCAACTGACTTGCCTATCAAGACCATGTCATCGGCAAAGATTCAAATGACAAACGACAAATCGAATAAGTTGAGACGAAATCGCCTTCAGTGTACTGTTTAATAAACGATTCAATGTCTTTAAAAAATAATGCGAATAGGATCGGCGAGTCGTTTTGCCCTTGCCGAAATCCGACGGATATATCAAAGAAAAGCGTATTACAGTGCTTTATGCACGATTTTACTGTACAATACATGTCTTTAAAAATAGATAAAAGTTTGCCGTCTTGACCTGTATTAAAAAGTTTAAACCAAAACGATAAACGGAGTCAAAGGCTCTCTTTAGGTCAATAAATGCGCAATACAGGCGCGACTTTTTTGGTAATATATATTCAACTAAAGACTGTAATGTAAAAATGGCGTCGACAGTGCTAACACCGGACCGAAAACCAAACTGTACATCAATATGTATCTTATTGTCTTCAGCCCAATTTTCGACACGCTTTGTAAGTACGCTAGTAAACAGTTTACCGAAATTGTATCCGTATTTTTTCGTGCCCTCTGCCACACACTTTATGTAAAACAATAAAAAAGAAACCTCTATGTGAGTAACAATTCCAAAAATATCAAATACTGAATTTTGCTCGAAGTGAAATGTCATATCAGCCGTGAATATGCTTAAACAATTAAAGTGGCCTTTTCACGTTTTGGTAAATTGACAAAATTACAAAAAGTTGTTTCAGATTTGCAATTTCCGTTTTAGTTATGATATTTGTGAGGAAATAGTAATACTGAACATTAACCATGCTCTAAAATATGCATTATATGCATCGTTTGACGCTTTAAAAACCTGAACGTTAACATGCATTGCAACGCCAAACGATTGAATAATTTGGGGAGTTCTGTTGTTGTCGTTATATTTTGTGAAACTACGAGGATTGCTGATATATAGCATAAAATACTTTCTACATTGCGTCAGCGCGGATGGCCGAGTGGTCTAAATGGTTTATACTTTTACTCCTGGACTCTAGGGGTCAGTGGTTCGAACCCAGTTGTGGGTTACTTTTCTTTTCATTTTATTCTCGATCTTTCATTAGAGCCTTTTATTTCCAATGTTTACAATTAACAGTATAAAGCATTTAATGACAAACTTCAAAGCATGCAAAAATCTGTGAAAAGGCCCCTTTAATAATTATAACAATGATTCAATTAAGTAAAAACTTTCTATAACAACCGAGTAAACATTCCATTCATGTTTTGGGTAGCAACATATATATTTATGAATGAAATTTGTATTTATAACCGTAATTATTTGTTGCTGTGTGTATTTGAGTAGCAAATTATTAAATATTAACAACAACAAGCCTTGTTAAATTTTATTGTCGTTAAAGTAATAAAAACAATAACACCTACTGATTTATTGCCGTGATTGAGGAGAAAGAATGTATAAGGTAAGCATTAACTATTGTCGTAGCAGTCTGACGTAGATGCGCCAGATAGTTGGGAGAAAAACGTAAACCTTCCCAGTATCTTGATATGATTTCAAGACTTTTTTGTTCGAGATAAAAACACAAACTTAATTAAGGAATGTGCTTACCCCCTTTTTTCGGAGAGGGGGGGGGGGGGGGGGGGGGGAGAAAACGCATGCTAGTTGATTCATTTAGATTCAGTTGCATTATTTCTTTGTAGCGGAAAAGCACGTTGTTGGATGTTTGTTTCCAAAATGTTAAAAAAACACATGTATTAAAAGCTCATGTTTTTATTTAGTACTGTAACGTTTCGAACAGTAGAAAAACTGATCGTTTGTATATGTTTTATTGTCTTTTTGTAGTTCTGATTTAAAATAATGATACCGTTTTCACATCTATCATTTTATCAAGATCTTGAAACAGCAGCACATACATGATATGTACAGTACTATAATACTGTGAAGAGCTGATAATACAATCAGGTGCACACTTAGCCAGAACATTGTGATTTAAAAGCGCCTGTAAGTTATAATTATCTTCAAGCATTATAGAGTTCATCCGGCTTAAAATGTACGTTATGTCATGTTGCGGTGTGTTTAACAATGACCGATGTTTCCACATAAAAGATAATGAATTGTTCCTCCATGAATATAATATATGTGCTGAATCTGTTAGTTTACAGAAAAAAAACACCGAGCTGCTATAAATTAATAAAGCAAATGCTTACAACTTTTCATGGAATACATAGAAATGCAAATGTACTCTTGTTGTCTGTCATGACAGATTAACGGTTGTACTACTCCGTCTGTGTGTCATTCTCAAACAAGAATAAGAACGATATATAGCAGGATAAGTACATCATGATATCTGGGAAAACATTTTCCAATCCTAGTTGACACTTGGTAGACGTATTGCGTTCGATTTTGCAGTCTTAACGAATTATGCAACAGCGACATAAAAATCATCCAGATTGTCTTGTATCCTACAGCGGGATTTCTTATCAAGTTACGAAGGGATGCAATGAGATATTTGTAAATAACATTTAAAATGAGCGCCACTAACCCGCATATGTGCACAATGCTAACGAGAATAGGCATGAACATCTAAAGCAGCACTAAACATGTTAAGCAAGTGATGATAGAAAAACAGATGTATTGATAATTTTGCATACACATTCTATGCATAGTGTTGACAAGAATATATAATATTGTCAACATATAGGTTCAATTATTTCAATTCCCAATTGTAATCTTATTTGAAAGGTATTGTATACTTTATCTTGTACAAAAGTGCGTTTTTCATAGCTTATACAAAAGTTTGCAGACATAGTAGATGTATATAAGGATATCCATGATATCAACTAAGGTCATTAGGCAAATACACGTTTAAACGAAGCATTCAAATGGAATTGCAAAATGACTAATTTAACCTTTACCCAAAATGTAACAAAAGTACCATGATAGAAATAAATTTCTATAAAAAACGACTTATGTATAGAGTTATCCTTAATGCATATTGCATGACATATGAAGGTATCAGTTAGGATGATATAATAAAATCATATTTCATGTTACAGAGAAACGATTATTCAAAATAAAACGTAATAAATATTGAATACTGTCTACATGATGCATGTGATATTTAGCCCATTTATGCCTAATGAACTCTCCAATCCTTCTAAATTGGATCAATTTATTTCCAAAATTAGGGACGTTTAGTATATTTAATTCTATTTTTAAAATATTTCTTACAGAAATTCCTTTAAGCAGACAAAGCAGACCCGGATGAGACGCCGCATAATGCGGCGTTTAATCTGGGTGTACGCTGTTTGCCAAAGGCCTTTTTTTTCTAGACGCTGGGCATAAATGGGTTAAAATCGAATATAAAATTGTATCTATTATACTTAACATGTTTACTGAGCAACAAAACTATATAACAAATTGTAAACATTGTAATGAGGAACATCGTACATATTGCTCCCACTTCGATCAATGTGTTTATAAGCAAAAACAAAAAAAACCATATATATGTCCATAATGCGTGTTCCTTAGTCTTGAGAACAACGTTGATGCTTATGTATATTTAAAGGGAAATATTCCCAAGATCACCAGCGTTACGATAACTAAATTTTGCCTTAACCGAAACACAGAAACACACATATATACCACTATGAATAATCGGGGCAATATAGGGCGGTGTCTGTATAATAATGCATTTTCACACTGTATACGATCATGGCACGGAATTTATGATAAACACAACTTGGAGGTGCTTTATTGTTTTTGCACATGATATGTCATGTTTAAATTACATTTTATTTGAAGCATAACATTGACATTAAATGGTTCATATTGAACGTTGGAATTTTAAATACAATTATACAAATAGTTTAAAAAAAACAACAACATGTAAACGATTTCATGTTGAATATATAGTAAACATGAGATGACATGTATATGCACGGATGTAAAAAGACTAGTGTTCATATATCAGGGCGAGCAGAAATATGTAAAGGACTCAGTATGAATAGGTCCATTCATTGCTATACAAATATAATCCTGAATATGTATACATAATGCAGAACAAACAGATTTTTTTTAAATATATTTTTTTCGTAACTGCAGCAAAACTATTGATGGATGTGGACGACAGACCGTATTTTGAAGGATTGACTTTTGAACCGAATACGTTGGAGACGGAAATATGTGATTGTGAATCAAATGTTATCGACTCTGTCTTGGGAAGGGTTTAATTTAATGACCTTGTGTTATTGTTAATGCATGCGCACATTTAGAGATTGTCTGCATTTACGCTGTCTGCCAAACAGCTTAATATTTTACAAAGCAAGTAGCGTTGGAATTTTCGTAGAATATGTAAGACATAAAAAAGATATATGTACCGACCCATACATAAATATTTTTCTATGCACCGTCATACATTTTTTCAACCGTTGAAAAAAATAAATATATTGCATACTTCAGTTAACAACTCACGGGTATAAACGATATCAAGCTTCAGGAAGACGTTTTTTCACTACAACATCGTTATCAGCACTATGCAGGCGTATAGACAGACGTATAGTAGAAACCGTTTCATTCATTTCGTTTACCTACTAATTTATCCGTATTTGTTCGTGCCTTCGAAAAGCGTCCCCGCCACACATTTTATGTTAATTTATCAAACAATAAAAATGAAAGGAGCTTGAAGTTGGCTCGCCGTTCGACGTTCGACATTAGCACAACATTCAAATTACCGAATGTTGAGCTGGCTCGGTATCCAGCTCGACATTCAGTTCGACATTTGGAGTTGTTGTACAATAAATTTTGAATGTTGAACTGGCCCGGCATTCCAGCTCGACATTCAGTTCGACATTCGGAAATAATGTTGTACAATTACTATTAAATGTCGAGCTGGCTCGGCATTCCAGATCGACATTCAGTTCGACATTCGGATATAGCGTTGTATGCTTGTTTTCGAATGTTGAGCTGGCTCGGCATTCCAGCTCGACATTCAATTCGACATGCGGATATTGTGTTTTATGCTTAATTTCGAATGTTGAGCTGGCTCGAAATTCCAGCTCGACATTCAGTTCCACATTCGGATATAGTGTTGTATGCTTATTTTCGAATGTAAGGCTGGCTCGGCATTCAGCTCGACATTCAGTTCGACATTCGGAGATAATGTTGTACAGTTAGTTTTGAATGAAGAGCTGGAAACTTATGTTTTTATTAAGTACTGTAACGTTCCGAACAATAGATAAACGGATCATTTGCATTGTTTTTATTTTCGTTTTGTAGATCTGATTTCAAATTATGATACCGTTTTCATATCTATTATTTTATCAAGATCATGATTTTATCATGATATGAACTGAAACAATGTGCAGAGCTGATTATGCAATTAGGTGTACACTAAGTCAGAATATTGTGGTTTATGAGCGCTTGTAAGTTGCAAGAATTATCATGAAGAATTATAGATTTCATCCGGCCTAAAATGTACGTAATATCATGTTGCAACGTGTTTGACAATGACCTAAGTTTCCACATCAAAGATAATTAGCTTATCCTCCGTGTAAATAACATTTGTGCTGAATATTTTGGTTTAAAGAAAAAAAACATCATCGAGCTGCTATATCAATAAAGCAAATGATTACAACGTTTCGTGGTATACATAAAATGCAGAATGTACTTACTTATGTTGTCTGTCATACAAGATAAACGGTTGTACTGCTCCGTCTGTGTGCCACTGTACAAGAATAAGAACGATATATAGCAGGATAAGTACATCATGACATCTGGAAAAACATTTTCCAATCCGAAATGGCACGTGGTAGACTTATTGAGTTCGATTTCGCAGTCTAAACGAATTATGCAACAGCGACATATAAATTATATAGATTTTCTTGTTTCTTACTGCGGGATTCCTCATCAAAATACGAAGGAATGCAAAAAGATACGGTTCAATATCAATTTTAATGAGCGCCACTAACCCGCATGAGTGCACAATGCTAACGAGAATAGGCACGATAATCTAAAGCAGAACTAAACATGTTTAGCAAGCGATGATAGACAAACAGGTGTATTGATAATTTTGTATACACATTGTATGCATAGTATATTGTAAAGTTTATTATTTACAGAAAGTGAGTATTTCCTAGCGTATGCACCATTTTGCAGTCATAGTAGATGTATGTAATGATATTCATGATATCCACTAAGGTCATTCGGCGAATACGAAACATTCAGATGGAATTATATAATGACTATTAACCTTTACCCAAAATGTAACAAAAAGTACTATGATAAAAATGTATTTATATTAAAAACGATATATTAATAGAGTTATCCTTAAGCATAATATTGCATCATATATGAAGATATCAATTGTTATGATATAATAAAAGCATATTTTGTGTTACATGAAAACGATTATTTAAAAACTTAAAAGTCATAAACATTAAATACTGTCTGAAGCATGTGATGTTTTAAATCAAAAACACCATTGTATCACTCCATATTCCCTTGATCTAGATGCGCTTGTTTCTAATTCTAACACGGCACGTGACTTGTTTTCTATAGACAAAGAAGGACATCAAGCGTGGGTTATTCTGCAATCACTTATGGGCGGAGCTTAATGTTTCGAAAATAGTTCCGAATAAATAAAGAAAAAAATGCAGTAAAATACACGTGCTTAAACCCGCTCGAAAAGAAATGTAATAAATGTAGCATGTATATAAAAGTAATGAAACAACTAATTGTATATTTGGTGATTATTGGCATAACCACGCCTACAAAGAATGTTATTTGTTAGGAAACGTAATTCAGAAAACATTTATAGCATGTCAGCTTTTCAGTAGCATCAATAAACGTGACGTCATTAAGTTTCTATGATTGTTGTTTTCAATGAAAATGACGTCATTTGCAAAATATTTGTAAATGAAAACGACGTCATATGTTTGTACATTTCAATGACGTCACTAAATAGTGAACTTTGTACTAAAAAGGGCGGAGTATGGACAAATATAGTTCACGTCCTAAAACTTGAACCAAATTAATTAGAATCGTGTTAGAATCGAAATTATATTTTTCTATGATGGTTTGTTGTCGAATAACCCACAGTAAGTTGAAAAGATGCGTGTTATCAAATCACTCGTGCTTCGCACTCGTGATTGAATTCCTACGCATCTTTACTCCTTACTGTGGGTTATTCGACAACAAACCATGATAGAAAAATATTATTTCTTAAATAACTCTTTAAATAGATGCACAGGCATTGACATTTGAGAAATGTATAGATGTCGTTTGTGATTCTATTACATTGACAAGGCCTATACGGATGCAAGAGGGGTGAATGCACATAACAGAAGCCCGAATCCATTAGTCTTTAATGAGTTTTGACCTGTGCAATGCCCTTCCTATAATTGTAATTTGTCTGCCATACCAAAACAGTATTGAACTAGAAACAAATAGGTATCAATTCGACAATTTGTTTCACTTTGTCAATTTGTGTGATAGATATGTAACATAGTTAGGACTGATGTGATTTAATTGCATATTGCTCCCAAGATAATTAAAACAACAGAGAACCCTACACATGTTATTGGAATTTACAATTAAATTGTGTAACCGAACATATCGTTGCAGCGAGTGCATATTGCAGTGTGGTCCATGTTATAATGTACTTGAAATAGACTGTTCCATTTTGATGCCGATAATCTTTATACCTTATCATAAACCGTTATATTAATAATTCAAATTTAATTAACACTAGATATTCTTTACTGTTAATGGAATTATAAACCATCTGTGTTTAACATTATTGTTGATAATTGAATGTGTATACTAAAAAAAGTATTTACATTATTGACACAATTTCAAATACTTCTTGATGTGCATATATTGTATGCATTTAGTAAGGCTTCATGGAAATACAAAGACATTTTAAACAGACTCAAAGCGGATCTTATCAAGATTTGAACGAAAAGTTTTAATGGCGGTTCAATATGTCAAGTATATTGCTATGCAGCATTCTTTATAATTAGTTAATTCCCGTAATATTATGCAGTATTAATAATCGTTCACGTGTTCATTAGTTTAAGGACATGTGTTGGAAATGTATTGTGTGTGGTTAACATAAAGTGTTTACTTAAACGTGTGGTAGGTTTGTTCATCAGAAGACGTTCCATAAATATATATAAAGTACATGTTCACATGTAGCTTTGCAGCAATATTACTAATGCATTTCCTTGTGTTCACAGTTGTTGACCTATTTAATTTCGTAACGGAACTTGCAGTTATTTGTGCTTAATCGCACCATGTACTATCTTCCCTATAACATTGTCTGATCATAGTGTTTATAAAAAAGATGAATACTTATTCTTAGTGCGCAATCGTCCGATAACAAAGTACATTTAATTTTATAAGTGTGCGAGTTGTGTCTATTTAAATTATGGAATATACTTGGTAACTGATTGTTCAATTATCGTTTAACTCGACACCGACAATATCATAAATGTGTCGCAAATTTGCTGTCAATAGTTTAGTATGTCGTATTGTCCGCCAGTACATGCTATCTAAAAGAGCGTTTTTTTCAACGCTAAATTCTTAGTGAAATGACATATTAAAATATATCCCACATGTATTTGATATGGAATAGTGAAATAAGGCCAGCATGTAATTTGTATTGACTCTCAGATAATTAACATATTTAATCTTATTTGTTCCGTGCTCATCATTGTGCCTTTTGAACGTTGCACGTTTATAATTGTCTTACGGAAGTAGCCATAGTTTTAATAAATACAACATGCGAAACATGAATTATTTGATAGCATACATCTACATTTCCAGTTCTGGTTAATTTGACTGAAAACTTGTATCTAAGTAGTAGTCCTAATCTAACATGGCTTTATAATGAGCATTTTTTGGAGTAAATTATATGCATTATATCTCACAAAGCTCCAGCGTGTAAGGGTCTGATTTTAAATTTACTCGTACATACCACACATTAACAAACAGTTAAATATCGCACTTATAAGAAACATGCATATGCATACACACATATAATATAAATACTCTTCGTTGATAGCTATAACAAAATAACCAGCGGCACGAGCTTGCATAATTTCAATACTATCTTAGACACAAACATGTTTGATCTGTAGCTAGTAAACAATAAAGGCACATCACACTCTTTAAAATATATGTTGATATTGCGGATGTTTTTACTTTTTACGTTTCATATTCATTTAAGCACGAACTTATCTGATGCGATACTGTTTTGTTTACATTAGATCGATGTGCGCGATGTTCATTGATAAAACAAACTGATAGTTAGACTATGACATTGATTGTTTGTTTTAGCGCGTGCGTGGAAGATGTTAGCATCGCCCATACTTATTGCAGAGTACCGTATGGTTAATTTACATCTGAATTAGATTTAGCTAAGTTTGCGCGTGCCGCATTAACGATTGTAATATATTTTATGAAAGTAATGTTTTGTGAAAACAATATTCCACCTCGATGATACATTTAAATTGTCGGGTTGCTTATGTATCGCAAGTTTATTTCAAAGATTTGACAAATGCAATAATGTTGAAGAATGAATGACTTTCAATGCTATCCGCCACTGAAACAATATTTCTCCTGGTGTCAGAACCTTCAATTCACTTCATGAATTTAAGAGAAAAATCACTCAATGTCCAACAAAGTCGTGTCCATTATTCGACGTCGTTGAGAGAAGATTACAAATCTATCATTCTCGTCTGCGACTTGGCTGTAGCTCCTTGAATCACGATCTCCGTCGTAGGAACCTTACTTCTTAACCGGATTGTATATGTGGTGCCATTGAAACTCCGTCTCAATTGTTGCTTCACTGTCCAAGGTATGAGCACATACGACAACAGTGTTTTTTTAATATTCCATGCGCAACAACCGTAAATAACCTTCTAAATAGTGACGAACATTTAACCTAACGGGAAATCACTAGAATATTTCTTCGTATCTAGCAGTTTATTGAAGCAACTAAACGATTTGACTCGTAGAACGCACCTTCTGTGGACGTTGACCCGACCCTGATAGGGGCCCCTACGACCTTCTTAATCAACTCTCCATTTCGTTTGTATGACATATATCCACACTACCATGATTTAACTTTGAATCCGATCCAATCACAATCCTAACAATGTATTGAATGGTATGACCACGAAATGAATAAATACGTTTACACTTAGATGAGAGTTTTTTAAAATGAAAAGAAAATGCATACATCAAGTCCCATGATAATATCATAAGCTTGTATCGACTTTAAGAATAAAAGGTTGTGTTCTTTTGCTAAAACCTTACTAGGTCGTGTTTTCAGGCAATCATATCATCATTTTGAGTAAAGTAACAGTATGGGGCGAATTCAGGGGAAGTTGCACTTTAAAAATGAGAAATGTAAAACATGTACGTGTTGTACCTTTTATTATAACTCCTTTTATGTTCGTATCCGTTAGCGTACAAAATAATCCATTTACACAAATCGCATGACTGTAGTTTTAACAAATCATTTGAATAGTGTTTTATGTTGTTTTATTGAATATGATATCGTATTTTATAAAAACAATATATAAAGTGTTCAAGCGTCTCAAACGATATTATAACAGCCACGAATGTGCTATCCAGCCCGCTCAACAGCTGGGTGGACAAATTAAGACTTGAGGGATTACCGTAACGAACAGCACAATGATTTATGATGACTTGACAGTTGTTATTCACAATAGAATATCTAATTGGTATTTTGCAAAAAACCAGCAATCATCAGGCTTAATATTCATTTATATTTAGAAAGTCTTTTTGCCAACCCACGTTAGGAAATATTAACCTGATCTAAGCAGAGCCTCGACTTTGATCATGAAAAACAGTGAATGTTGATTGACATTTTGTTCATAAATATAAAAACAACGTTTAGAAAATTTTAAGTACAGTACACGTGGCTGAATAAGAAGTGTCGACATTATTGCTTTCATTTTAAGTGTGATGTACATTTATGCTCATATTAACAAGATGACAATTACGACTATATGCTTATAGATAATTTTAAACACAGCTTATCTTTTAAGTAGATACATATTATTTAGGTATTTTCCGTCTGTGCCAATTGTATGCTTACACAGATATAACGGACATCTGGGGACCGTTTCAATAAACATCGTAATACACATTGACGATACGATACATTTTTAGAAGATGCATAATTGCTCAAGTCCATATCATATGTTAATTAATGTTCAGTACTTAATTACTTACATTGACATCAATAGCGCCGTATATTTTTGACGAGCATAGCTAGCTAGTTCGTGTACTTATTAAGATTACAAAATTTTCTCGTAAGTTAATATTGTCGTACGATCGTTTATGAAACGGCCCCCTGGACATCCGTAAAAAAGGTAAATTAATTCCCACATTGAACATAAGTATTGCAAAGACTGTTGTAATAGTTGACATTTATATCTACCAAATATTCGAACGAATCAATAATACATGATTATTCACCGACAAAAAAGATACGGTATTAACAAGCTCGTCCTTTGGGATTTCTCTTCAAGTATAAAATTCATTGATTAATGTTTCAATGAATCTATGTATTGTGATGCTATTTCCTTATATTGTGAGTTTCGGTCGCATTTTAATGAATTTTATTGGGGGATAACATTGAACGATACAAGTTGTGGGTGCGTTTATTGACGTACCGAGCTCGTCGGATTTTCTTAGAAGTAAGACATATATTTGTATTCATTTTTGAGGAGGACGAGTAAAGACTTATAGAACACAACATACTTAAACTTACAAACATGTCAATGATTTAAGGTGGTTTGTCTGCGTTTTTTAATTATAAGTCTGAAGTATTTTTGGCAACGCCAGCTGTTATCAAGCTTGATATGGCAGAATGACGCGAAAACAATTTTACGATACATCCGATTTGGGATTTTCTGCAAGAGATTATTCGTTCAGTGTTAACCAGCTACTGCAGACACTCACACAAAAAGAAAGCAGCATTACTAGCATTGCAGGAGATTACACCGTTAAACTATTTAATTAAACGTACATTCGTTTATTGAGATGCGCGAATAAAAAAAGGAATGGTAATAGATTTGTTATGCGGTTATGTTGACGTATGTTAATGGTTTTGTTAGGGGAAGACTTGCGAAGCTCTTCTACCATTCAATACATCAACCATTTAACCAGATTATATTTGAAGGGAGACATTTGTGTTCTTATTTATCGCACTAAATCGTATACCAGAACACACCTGTTCACATACAAATATTACATCTGAGATCACTGCCTTAGAACGGCATTTAAATAAAATTGGGTGTAAACGTTTTGTTTAAAAAGAAGTGTACCTAAACATGCAAAACATAAAAAGATGAAAAATTGAAACTTAACTTAAATACTGCACACATATCATTATAGAGGTATTATCGTTATCGAAAATATATTAAATTACGAATTAGATGTTAAATTTTTAAGTATACACACACATATGGATCATCTTTATAGATAAACCAAATACATACACACATATATATATATATATATATATATATATATATATATATATAAATTTTGACTTTTATTATATAATATTCACAATATGGATTATTACATTTTACTTATATAACTATATATATATATATATATATTTATATATTTATATAACTATATATATATATATATATATATATATATATATATATATATATATATATATATATATATATATATATATATATATATATATATATACATATATACATATATATATTATAATTTTGTCTTGATGCAGTACACATCAGCCTTTTGTTCAACGTTCAAATATTTTAATAATGTTAGACCAGAAGAATAACACTGCCCGTTTCCTGCAATACAGAAGAATGTCCAAAGCATTTGCGATTTTTAGGTACAAAAAAGGAATGACACTTTCCTTTATTTGTTGGCATCTTCAAGCATGTAAACAAATTTGTAAGAAGTCTTTGCTGACGTATGTTGAGGGCTTTAACTAGCAAGCTCTTGTGAGGCTTTAGAACATATTCACATGTGTTTACAGAGCATTACGTGTTAACTAAAGCGTGGATATTCACTGTCCAGTTCGTCTGTTTGCAGACGATACTACGCTTTATATAATTGTCGACGATCCGGTTGATGCAGCCACTCTACTCATCGCTGATCTTGAAAAAAAATCATTCCTGGGCCGTTAAGTGGCTGGTTACTTTAAATCCATCTAAAACCGAGTAATAAGTAATATCAATAAAAATCAACCGCCCGATCCACCCCCCCCCCCTCTTTTCTTTAACGACTGCACAATAAATGAGGTTTCGTATTATAATATTTAGGCCTGAACTTTTGTAACTCATGCTCATGGCATGATCACATTGAAGCCATTAAGATAAAGCATGGCAGAGAATAAATCTAATGAGATCTTTTAAGTTTACCCTCGAAAGAAAGTACCTCCTAACTGAATATATGACATTCATAAGACCAATTCTTGAATACACTGATGTAGTCTGGGATAATATAACTGCACAGGATGAAATCGAGCTTGAAAAGATTCAACAGAAAGCAGCAAGAATAATTAGTGGGGGGGACACGTTTATCATCACAGCAGAATCTATATTATGCAACGGCTCTTGAACCCTTAAAACATAGGAGGACTAAACATATATTGACTCTCTTCTACAAGATGTATAACTCTATCACCTCCATATTTGTCTGCACTCATCCCCTCTAGTGTGGGTTAAACAACGGCATATCCACTTCGTAATTCCGATAATATACGCACCATTCATTGCAAATCACAGCTTTTTTCACGATCGTTCTAACCATCAACGATAAACCTTAGGAACGCCCTACATGAGTCTGTTAGATCTGCTCCTTCTCTTTCTACCTTCAAAGCACATCTAAACAAAGAAAAACAAAAAATCCCAATGCATTACTACGATGGCGAGCGGTCGCTGAATGTGTTCATGCACGTCTGCGAATGCAAAGCAGCAACATAAATGAACATTTGTATGCGAAAAACATTTCGGAAAGTCCATATTGTCAATGTGGAGAGATTGAAGACACATACCACTTTTTCTACATTTGCCCAATTTATAATGATAAAAGAGAAATCCTATTTTACAATATGTCCAGTTGTCAACCCATAACTTTGCAACTTCTTCTCTTTGGTGTCGAAGACGGTTCATACGAAGCAAATCCACTTATATTCAAACATGTTCAGTCTTTCATCCGAGATAGTCATAGATTTTAACTTAACCACACACCACGAACAGACCTCATCCTGCTAACGATGCCCCGCCCCGCAACGGTTTCTTTTATTATCGAACCTTTCTCAAATCGCGATAACTCTGTGACTTTTATCTCATTCTGTATTACAAATTAATAATGCTGATGTATACAAACGTAATATCTTTCGTTCGCTATCTTCATCATCATCTTACGTTTTTGTATTATTTCCCCTATCCTTTTTTCATTTCGATTCTGTATACTTATAAATGCTTATATTATTCGCTATTCATTGTTTCGACAGTATTTACATCGTTGTTATATGCTCCATTGTTTACAACTTATCAGCAGCACCACCAGCGGATAGAAGAGAGACTAAGCATAAGCTTCAAGCTTTATTCTCAATTCTGTTATTCTTTACTTTGCAATCCTTTTTGTTAAGCATATTTCGTCGAATGTTGCTAGTTTATTTGTATTGCATATTGCGTACATGCTGTATTTGAATAGCCAAATAAATATTGTTTAAACCAACTAAAGCGTACATACAAATTTGAACAAAATGCATCGTGTTTATTATTATGTAAGATTTAAGCATTATTTGAAACACATCAAGCTGTACTTTAGAAAGGGTTTACGTTATGATACTATCTTAATAATATTGGATTCACAACTAGTATTATCAGGCATATGTAGTAAATTAGTAAAACGTATAATTTTGTATTGATATATCTCATTTGAGCACAGATGCGTTAAAAGGTGGGTCCCTAGCTTATTCAATTAGTTTTCATTAAATTGTATGAATGCGCTTGTTCAAACTCAAATTAATATGTACACATATTAATTAGTTGTATGTATTTAGCGAGATTCTCTGGATACATATATCTGCTTTAACATATCGTAGAAGATATACATGCGACGAATAGTTGTATCGATGAATAGTGTCCGAAAATATATCATTCTCGTCTATAAGCAGAACACTTTTATATTATAACAGTATAATATATCAATTTAAGTTAATCAATTAGGTACAAGCATTTTCCTAAATTGTTTCCTAAATATAATATCTGAAAAACATAATGCATCAATCATAATCAAGCATTAAAGCAATCAATTAATCGTGCTAATCAATTTATGTTTTACTTATATAGCATGTTATAAACATTTACATTTTAAAAATGTACATCTTTGTATTGTTTACTTGCATTATTTACTTGTTTGTATTTGTTTTGCTTACGCAGATAAAAATAAGTAATGTCTGTATTGCAGATTATGTTAAATAACTGCCAATAATGCTTTCAATCTTGATCACTTCTATCTTATTCCGTGCTTAAATATGCATTATTTCTCTTAAATCTTGATTTTGAAATATTTATGAAATGTATCATTCATTGGATAAATTATTAGGTATTTTATGATCATTTCAACTACATGTGCATGATTAGATGTCAAACAAAAGAATGCTTATTCTCTGGGATTGACAAAGGTCTAGATCTCGTCTTTGATTATGTTTGATTGAAGAGGCAAGCGATTTGAATGTCTGAAACAATAGCATAAATTCTTCTATCTGCGATGCGATGTACCGTGCCAATATCCTTTGTGACAGTGTAATGTGTCTGGTTTGGCCGGATCGACAAGCATAATTGAATTGGGAAGTACTTTTTTATCAGTCATGAAATAATATGAAATTGTTGCATTGTCTGCAACAGTTGAAAGACGTTTTCCATTAAATATTATTTTGCACATGCATTCGCTTGTGCAGATAAACCGTGCCAACATTCTTTGTGCCAGTGTAATGAGTCTGGTTTGGCCGGATCGACAAGCATTATCGAATTGGGAAGTACTTTTTATCAGTCAGGAAATTATTTGAAATTGTTCTCATTTACTTGCATTGGCTGCAGCAGTTGAAAGACGATTTCCATTAAATATTATTGTGCACATGCATTCGCTTGTGCACATACAATGTCTTTATTTGGTATAAATCATCGAATAAAACCTATGAATTGTGTTCCTGGTGATAAATCTAAAAGAAAATGTGAGGGAGTTTCATGTAGTGTATTTGTTAATGCCTAAAGATGCCTGTCATAATAAAGAATCAATTAAATAAACGTCCAATAGTAATATGATATTCAACGGTCAACACTGCACAAATACATCCAATAAAGTTATGGAGCATTTATAACTTTTTATTACAACATACTTCGTATATGCATGACGATGATTTGAATCGTAACATACAATAATGATAGGCTCTGAAATCTTGAGAAGGAACTTAATTGATATTTACTTGTTTAATGTCATCTTGCATTGTATTGTTAGTGTGTTACTCTGGTATATCTAAACCAATGTGACATAGGCGTTTAAGTAACGCGCACAAAATTGAACTATTAAAGTTTGTTATATTATGAGTGCTGTAAATTTACCGTCTCAGGCGATAGACCCGCCTTTAATAAGTAGTATATGTTAAATGTGGTATTGCATGAAATGTATTGTTGTCTTTTTATATCCAAATGTTCATGTGCCTTAAATAAAACAACAACGGTCAACATTAATAATATCTGTTAGATATCGCTGTGCAGTTTATTTTTTCGAATATATGTATCATGTGAAATAAATATGTGATATGTTTTAAAGCTATGTATTTTAGCTTGATTGCATAGAAAGCCTAAGGCTTATTTGAAACGCACTCGAGTCCGTTTTCTGGGACTAGAGCCAGTACTTTGTGTATATTAGGGAATTCTAACGAACGCTCTCACAGTGGGGATCAAACCCCTGACCTCCCGATCGCTAGGCGGACATCATATCAAGTACACCAATGCGACCTGAAAAGAATAAATATGTAATACACATTAGCTGTACACGGTAGGTTAAATGTATACGTCTAAAACACTGAACATAGTTTCATAGTACGTCGTATATTGAAATGGAATGCTTTTGTTAGAATAATAGTCGTGTAAAGTGAAGGTATTGACATATTGTCTAGACGAGATGCCGTTGAAATATTATGTTTATACAATTTGTTGTAATGTTCCTTTAAAATTAATGACTTCTGCTTCTGATAATAAAAACACGCTCAGATCATTTTTCAAAAGCCCGTGTTAATAGGTTTATCTACAACCAAGATGAATGCTAATTCACGCCATGTGTACTTTTGGGATTTCTCTTCGGTAATAAATCCATAGCAATCATACCATGCTGCTATGGTTATTTGTCTATCTGTTGAGTGTCTGCAGTATTTTTGTGCATTTTATTGAGCACTACTTTAAACAAGGAACATTCTGCTTCCAAGTATTGTATTTAGGTACGTGGCTATTATCGTGAATTTACTGGCAAACGCATGTTTCCGTAAGGGTTCATGGGCTTTTCCTAGAATACTTATGGCATATTCTTTTATTGCTATTTTGGTAGGAAATATTAGACTTGTCAAACACTGCGGGATAACACTAGCACACAACACAATGATGAATGATGGTTTACCAGTTATAATTAGTCTGGTGAACTTTTGAAGAGCAAGCTTTATCAAGCTTGATATTGTACAAAAACGAGCCAATCGTTTACGACCAGCATATTATGAGATTTTCCACAAGAGTCTTTGTCATATCAACATGTCATAGATTTGCGAAACTAGTAGTGATAGGCAAATATACATTGATATATATTGTCATTGCTGGCTGCAGCATTGACATAGGGCACGTCCATGAGTATGTACCTTGCATGTACCGCACAAAAGTTCGCACTATCAAGGACCCTTAATAAATGTTAATGTGCATACAGTGGCTATACGAATTCAGCATTTATCACTCGAACAATTTGTTTTATAGAATTAACTTCCAAAAGTTATAATACATGTCGGTTTAATATTTTTATTTACAGCTTTGTCCAAAACACCTGACTTCAAGTTACCGATCAAAATTCTATGGGGTAAAAGACATCGAGTGTAAATAAATTAAAAAGTAATTATTAAATTATGCGTACAACCAGTCGTATCGTGGGAGATTTGATGGACCCAATTATTTCAAGGTTGTTTTAAGAAATGTTATGTGATCTTATTTGTTCAGATTCAACAGATTTTAAACGAAAAGTTATACTGACAGCAATAACACAAATTATATAGGTGGCAATTACTGTACATATCATTTTTTATTAGCCTTGAGCATTGGTGACTACATGACAATGCATTAAAACATACAATTTATACCAGAAGTTATACATATACTTAACATGCTAGCTTATCATAAGTCATACTTAATGCCTTGATGTGGCATTTCTACTAATCAGATCGTCATGCAATTTTGACACAAATAAACTCTTACAATCTATTTGCAGCTATCATTGGCATCAATCGCAAATATGATTTTAGCAAATCATTTAATCTCGTTCAATGGTCAGCAACCTTTCGATCAAAATTCACGAGTAACCTAAGACAGCCCATAAAGAACGTAAAATTGCTAGAATTTATCAGATTACACAGCAATAAAGAAACGTCCTTTCATTAATTGAGATGCGCAATGAAAAGGAGCAAGGACATCGCTTTGTAATGCTGGCGTATATTGATGGCTCTGTTAGGAAAACGCCTTTGGTGCTATTAAAAACTTCAAAAGTATCAAACAATGAACATCCATAAAATCTACCGGGAGAACAATTATTTGTCTTATTTATTTTACTAAATTGTATAGCATTACAAAACCTATACAAATTAAATTAATATACAGATCACCGCTACTCATGGACGGTCTATGCATAGAAATGGGACTGTAAACTGCTTTGAGGGCTAACCGAACACACAATGACCCAATAAGCATGTCATAGATGTATCTATAAAAATGTTAAAATGACTCTTAAGAACAACGGAAATATTTTTCACCAAAATCGCTTAGAAAATGCTTACCACCTAAAACAATAAACAATAATTGTATTGATGAGATGTGCGTGGATGCTTTCTTCTGCACATCCCAAATAAACAATTTGTTTTATACTTGCAGCCCATTTTGTTCGTACAATGGAAAACATCCGCTAATATTTGATTTAAAACACAATGTATTACCTATCTTATACGGAACAGTACATACACTACGATCTTATCAATTAAACTTACCAACACGTTGTATCATTACCAACATCACATACTCTGAAAGTGCATTGTGCCTTGAATACACGTCAATCAAAATAATGTGTCCTCACTAGCAGTGAGAAATGACTTCTTCTCGGATGTGATACTGTTCGAGTGATAGGCTATATCGTTGACTGAATGTGAGAGTTGACTGAATGAAACAGTAAAAAAACCTATCATATCTTTAATTACATTTACATTGCAAATATCCGTTGCGACCTTGTAATGTCTCTCGTTTGTCCAGATCAACATATAGCACAAAAAAAAACAACTATGATATCGTTGACGAGAAATGCCTTACATGTGTCATTTGCGACCTTGTAATGTGTCGCGCTTGGTCATATCCTCATATAGGAAAGCAGTATTGAATTGGAAAAACAGCTGCAACAGTCAGGAAATAATTTGTACTTTTGTTCAGTTGTTTGACATGCAGCCATGTGATTTGCAAGTGCAGATATAAGCACTGAATTAGCTTTTGTTTTTGGACGATACTTTTCTTTGTTATGCGTAATTAACAGACCTGAAAATTGTGCGTGTGCTTATAATCAATCCGTGCATTAAAGTTGCTTTTATAGTACTTGTCATTGTTTATAGATTGGTTTCACTTAATAAACGTGTAATGAATATATGATTTTACAGAACGAAACACTCTACCTTACATCAATGAAATGTGGCGCTTTACATTCTTTATAATGCAGATTTGTTTAGATGGATGACGATAACGTGGATAAATTATGCTGAAATCTTAGAAAGTCACTGTATTGATACATTTTCTTGTTTTATTTCTCGTTTTCAAACTGTTTTAAATATATTGCTCTGGTATATATTGACCATTAAGTAATTAATTATCATAAAATCGAATTCAATCGAAATATTAATATGTCTTTTTGCATTTGTATTTGATTTTCTATTATGTTTATGTGTATCCACACACTGTATTATGAGAAAATATCTAGACTAACAGTGATGTTAGACAAGCCATCAATAAGTAAAAAAATCCAGTGCTTTGAACTGACTGTCCACGGCTTTGAACCTATTTTTATTGTTAATGGTATGTATTATGTTGTATTACATGTTTATTCTTTTTTGTGTACATGCAGATCACATTTTCTTAAAATAAACAGAAAGCGGACATCAACACGATTTAATCTTTTGATACGTAGATTTCCATAGTTCCAATATTTTAATAATGGAAAATAGTATACTATATGTACATACTTACAGTAGAGTTAGCGAGTGTGTTCCGCAAGGTTGCGATTAATAGCGATTGCGTTTTTAACCGTTTTAAACCGTTTTTAAGCGTTTTTAATCGTTTGTTTTGCGTTTGTTTGCGCTTATTCCATTGCGCATGCGTAGCGTTGAAAACCGATGAAAAGGCGGGGCTTATGTGCACTATATTTAGATACATCCTATTTATAGATTTAAAGCACGCCGTATAGACAATCCCAGAAATCGATAACTCCTGGATAATCGCCCCTGAATGCTCGCGCGCTAACTGTTTCAACTCGATATTGACACTTCCTTATATTCATGTATTTTAGTTTGTGCGTGACATGTGTTTATCTGTTTTAGCAAAATCAATGTTCATATGCTTATATGCTAATAAATGTTGTTGTTTTACTTTATGTACAAGAAAGTTTCTTGTAAAAAACGAAAATTAAGAGCGAATATCGTATTATTCAGTTTGAAATTGCAAAAGGTATTTTTTATTGTGTAGGTACCTTTTACGGGTAAAAAAAGAATATGAAAATTAAAATCAAAAGCACATGCTATTTGCAGACAGACTTCGCCCACTGGTTGGCAAAATGTGGTTGACATAACGCTGATCTATACAAATTATGTTGAAAATTACTGTTATTTCCACAATCATTGGAATCTTCAAATCATTTAACTCAATTGTATTATTTATAATAAATATTATTTAAATAAACCATAAGATTGTTTTTCTTTTCGCTTATAAAGCATGTGAAGTTATGAAATCAATGTGTCAAACATGAATATACACAAACAATATTTAGGTGAATTACTACTTGTAAAAACAAGTTAACACCGTTTGATTAGAATTGGTCAAACTTTTAAAGTGACCCAAACGGGTGTCATAAACATTAGTCACCCAAAGTGCCCCCCAAGTTCCCAACATGTGGCGGATGTTTGTCCAGTAATTAAGCAAGAATAATGATGCTTTCACTTGTATATTGAACCTTGAACCTTGAAAAATGCATGCAGTCGTGTGTGTGTTTTTTAATCACTTTCTTCGCCTAAATAAATACATTTTATAATATAGAAGGAACAACAGACTAGTTTTTGCATATTTCTGATACTAATCAAATCAAATAACAAACATGTTTGACTGCAATCAGCGAATGCTCGTACTTTTAATCATCATCAACTGCATCATCATCATCATCATCGTCGTCGTCGTTGTAGTCGCCGCCGTCATCATCATCATCATCATCATCATCATCATCATCATCATCATCATCATCATCATCATCATCATCATCATCATCATCATCATCATCATCGTTTTCATCATCATCGTCGTCGTCGTCGTCATCATCATCATCATCATCACTCGTATAGTATAGATATCCTGTATCTTTCTATATATTTTTTTAAAGGCTGACCTTGTAAACATGTTATATTACAATGATTTTAGTAACGGGACGGTTAACTACAATGTATTGGACAGTTACATAATTTTGAACCGCTCGTGCGCCTGTTAACCGTACCGGGCGATTTATTTAGTGGATAAAAAACCGTCCGATACAGTTTAGGAAACCGTCCGGGACGGTTTCCTGGGATGAATTATAGTACGGTATAGCGTTCTTTAACTTATTCAGAATATTTTCAATATGAAATGGCACGATTGTGGAATCTTAAATATATACGCTTTAACGAAATATTCATTAAGTTGCGTTTACAACAACTGGGCTTAATTTTGATAAGTGAATCGTTTGTCTGTTCATTTGCAAAAAATAATTTCATTTGCTGTGTTACAACTAAAACACGTTAAACAAACAAAAAAATATTTGCTTAATGTGATTTATTATTTCGCTTGCTAATTTCACGGCGCGGTGTAATTCTTTGCGTTTTATTAAATGCATTTAAATCATTAATTTAACACTAATCAGTTGCCGCACATGTGTAAATCTTATATTTTAGTAACAGTATTAGTATGTATAATCGATCCTATCGAGAGTTTTGAATTTTTTATTTAAAACGGGTACACGTTTACAATTCTGTTTTAATCTAATAGGGGTGTATTGATTCGTGTTTGTGTGAATATGGCGTGTATTTCTTAGTGTTTATATAAAATTGCACGTTTCTCAAATCTTAAATATGTATTCTTTACAAAATATACATTATTTTGCGTTTAAAACATATGGGCCTTTTTTAATTAGCAAATATTTTCATGAATGAATCATAAGTATGTTAGTTTGCAAGTAAATGGCAAATAAATTATTATTTTCGTTGTTTAAAAAAAATACTTGTAAAACAGACAAAAACTATTTGCTACAGTTGATATGAGTTATTATGTTCGTGCTTATTTCACGACGCTGTGATTTCTTTGCATCTGAGTTTTTCTTCCATGAATATATCGTATGCGAGAACGCAGACCATATAGAGATCTTTGGAAAATAAACACAATATGGCCAAAGAAGGAAAACGAAGAGTTAAATCAGAAAATAGATGTATAAACAATTCCTGAAGATTGTGTTACATATTTTACAAATGCATTTATTGTTCGTATACATATATTATATATGAATTAATGTATGGTCACCATCCTCTTCCGTAAATTACAGCAAAAGTATTAATTTATTAAGTGCATCTGTTTTTAATGATCACCCCTGATATTGGTCGCTGCACTGTGACCACATCAGGGTGTCAATAAACATGGGTATAGCACACGCGTTGGGTCCGAAAATGAAGTAAAGTAGGCCTTTACAAAGGCCTTCACATTATTGTATTATTTCTCTGTTTATTGACACCCTGCTGTGGTCACAGTGCAGCGACCATTATCAGGGTTAATCAATAAAAACAGATGTACTGGAAAAAGGTCCTTAGTTAATTAGTTAATTAATTGCCATCAATTATCGCAGTATTTGTAATATTTAGTATTTCATAAATTAATACTCTTGAGGCAAAGAAATCACACAGCGTCGTTAAAAAATCTATTGTCACAGGGTATACATTCATATTTATCGTTAGTAAGTTATTCGTTATTCATGTCGAGTAGTTTTAGGTAGCTCTGATATAAAGTCTGTAGTCTTAGTTATTTTAAAGTTAACATATAGTTGAATTTATACTAATTTAGCACGTGCACGTAACAACCAATCATACACTTTCCCTCCTTTATTCAGTTGTTTCTTTGTGTTGTACGTTTAGTCGGATGGCCTATCAGCAGGTTATTTAATGGCCTTGCAATGGAAGCAAACCCTTTAATGAATCGTCGATAATAGCCAACAAAGCCGAGAAATTGGCGTACTTGTTTCACAGACTTTGGGGTTGGCCAATTTTTTACTGCTTCTATTTTGACCGGATCTGCTTCTATGCCATCTGCTGATACATCATGGCCAAGGTAAGTGGTTCTTGTCCTGAAGAATTCACATTTTGATGGTTTGATCTTGAGGTTATATTCAGCCAAACGACAGAACACTTGGTCTAGCCTTGCAATCATGGTATTGACATCTTTGGAAAAAATAATGATGTCATCCAAATAAATGAGGCAATCTCTAAGATTTAAATCGCCCATACAGCGTTCCATCAATCTTTGAAAGGTTGCGGGGGTTTGCAAAGTCCGAATGGAAGGCGGTTACATTGATAAAACCCTAGTCCACCCACTTGAAACGCTGTCTTTTCCTTGTCCTCTTCTTCTTACTCCACCTGCCAGTATCCACATTTCAAGTCCAACTGTGAAAAGTACCGTGATCCTGCTAACAGATGAAGTGTGTCCTCAACTTTTGGTATTGCATAACTATCTTTCTTGGTGTTTGCATTTAGTTTTCTAAAATCTATACAAAATCGTATGGTTCCATCTTTTTTCCTGACGATTACACAATTCGATGACCATGGACTTTGAGATTCTTGTATAGCTCCCATTTCTAACATTTCTTTGAGATGTTCTCGGACTTCATTGAAAAGAGCTGGGGGAACTCATCGAAAAGGCTCTTTAAAAGGTTCTGGATTTGTCAGTTTGATGGAGTGTTTAACTGCGGTTGTGTGTCCGATGTCAAATTTTGATTTTGGAAACACTGTATCCCATTTTCTAAACAACTTGTATACCTCTTGCTTTTGATCCGGACTTAAATCAGTTCCGTCGAGATCAACATTATATTCATTTTTCATGTCCTCTAGTTTTGTTTTGTTTTCTGTTTCAGTATTGACAGTTGATATGGTTGCGCTTGATGGTTGCAGTATTGGAGCTTCACGCAGAACTTTTGCTTCCTGTAATTCACACAGTTCTTGCCAGAAAAGCTGCTTTCCATTTATCGTCCGGGCATTCATCACTGTACAAGTCTTTCATATATCTGATTATATTTGTGCCAATTATGACATGAGCACTATCATGACTTTCGCTAACAGGCGCAACAAGAAGAATTGTCTCTATGTTCATGTCCAAAATGTTACTTCCAATTGTTGCCTGAATATATCCAGAATATGGAATACGGGTGCCATTAGCTGCTTTCAATTCAAGATCAAATTCATATAGCGACATCAGTTCTGGTTTTGGCGCCATTCTGTTGTAAAACGTTTCAGTTACAACACTGACCTGCGACCCACTGTCAATAAGCGCGGTTGTCTCTTTTCCGTTAATGGTAATAGTAGATAGGATAGCATCGCCTACCATTCTACTAAAAATGTTTTCCACTGGTTTCTGTTTGGGGATAGTGGTATCTTCACAGCCCTCATTGACCCCATCAATAAGAGCTGATTCCCGTTTAAATGATGTTGAGAGTTGCTGTCTCTATGATAAACATCTTGCGGAAAAGGTCGCCTTCCTCTGTATGGTCCTCTGTTTCCGGAGTAACTTCTGCCTCGTGAAAACGTTCTCCTATTTCCGGATTGTGGTCTATTATCATATCTCTTGTAATCTCTTGTCACATTTTCACTTCTATTGTCCTTCCTTGCTACTTTCTCCTGTGTTAATACATCTAGTTGTTTTTGCATACTTTGTAATTTCTCTGTTAGATCATTCAATATTCTAAATTGTTGATCTAGTTGCATTGTATTGATCTGTTTGGTATGTTCTTTTCTCTCTTGTGATACTGTCATTTCCTGTTCTTCTCTTCTCACTCGTTTCCGTAACTCTTCAAATGTGAGAGAGATTTCAAAGAACACTCTAGTGGCATTCTTTAATTCAGAGTTTCTCAAGTATTTCCAATACTTTGTTCTCAGTATTTCATCCTTCTTGTTTTCTTGTATTTCGCCCTTTTCTAAAGCTCTTTAAATCATTTCTTCAATTCGTATACCCCATGATGTTATGTCTTCGTCTTTATTTTGTCTGGCTTGATAAAATTCTTCCATTATACTTTGTCCGCTTTTTACATCACCGAAATTACTTTCCATCGTTGACAAAATGTTTTCTAAGGTTGCTGTGGCTTTCAATGTTGATAAAACTTTTGTAGGTTCTCCAGATATCGCATTTCTTACGCACTGTTTCAGTATGTCTTTCTGGTAAATTTCTGGCCGAATCATACTTTCGATTTCTATTTTCCATCCTCTAAATTGAGTTGGGTCCGAAAATTTAGGAACACTCGGTTTCAACATTAATGGTGGATTAGGAAGCACTCTTCGATCTGTATTTCTTTTATGTTTGTGTCGGTGATGTATATCTTCATGTTCCAATGCCTCGTTTAATGACGTAATTGTGCTCCGTGTCTCCATAATATCTTCTTGCAATTCTTGTTTTGTTCGTTTCAATTTCCTTATTCTTTCTTCTTTCTGTTTACGACTTGTTTCTTTCAATAATTCTTGTTCCTTGAATCTGTTTGCTTTCTCTTTCAGATGAAGTTCCTCTTTTAATTTCATCTGTTGAAGCTTCATTGCTTTTATTTCAGCTTTAAGTGCTTTTTCATCATCATCTTCATCACTTGTAATTTCATCAATGTCACTTTTGTGGTCATGTTCACATTCGTGACATTCAGATGGTGTGAGTGTTTCAGTACTGCACCGCACCCCCTCTTTTAAAATTCTGTCCTCAGAATCAGCATGTATCTGGAATGTTTCCTCCATCTTCTTAGTCAACCAACTAAGTTCCTCATCTATTGAATCCATGTCACTTTCATAATCGTTGCCATGGTAATCATCAGTTTTTAATCCAACAGTTAATCCAACAGCACCATCAACATCATAATCATGGTCAAGTTCAGTCCTCCTTTCATGTTCCATTTCTTTACAGTTGTGCTGTAATCTTTCTCCAACAGTTTCTCTTCTTAATTGTTTATGCTTAACATCATTTACATCATTCACATCGCCATGTTGGGCTGTTTTGTTTTCTATTCTCATCTTTATCAATTCATCTCTTTGTCGCTGAATTTCACGAATCTTTGAGTCTCGTTCCTTTATTTTATTCAGCATTTCAATGTCCTTTTGACTGTTCAACTCTTGTTCCTTTAATGTTTGTTGTTCTTTATGTTTCTCCCTTCTTTGTCTCCTTAATTTTCTATCAGAATCTATTTTCAAATAGTTATATTCACACTCACACCAATTTCACACTAAGCACTAAGTTATGATATTGATCCGAACCATATGCAGATATCAAAGTCTTCTCTTTAATTCACTTCTCTTCACAATATTCTTTGCACTTTACAACACAAAACAATTCATTCCAAACTAGTGTGTAATTAGTGACAACTATGACGACGGTAGTGTACCCATACGTCGCTCGACCCGCCAACGTAAAGCGCCGAACTTCTACGTTGCGGGTTCGTGTAATATATGAACGGTAAAGACTAACAGTGATATGATAATGTGAAGTGTTTGCTTATAGACAGAAGTGTGGCATAAGTTATAGAGTTATTTTAAAAAATGATGTAAATATGTGTCTTTATAAAAATTGCCATATATTGTACTTAAATGTTTGTATAATAAAATTTATGATGGATACGTACCATTTGTTTGTGTTATTACGAAAAAAAATGTGCAAGTTATTGTACTTGAATGTTTTATAATAAAACTTATGATTGATACCATGTGTTTGTGTTATTGCAAACTTTGGAAGTAGTAACTTGATGAACGTATATGTTTTATCACCGCGAGTTCTATAAATTTATAGAACATATATAAATTAATGTCGGGACGACATTTCTAAAGCAAGGGGAATATGTCACAGGGTATAAATTCATATTTATCGTTAGTAAGTTATTCGTTATTCATGTCGAGTAGTTTTAGGTAGCTCTGATATAAAGTCTGTAGTCTTAGTTATTTTATAGTTAACATATAGTTGAATTTAACCTAATTTAGCACGTGCACGTAACAACCAATCATACACTTTCCCTCCTTTATTCAGTTGTTTGCTGAAGGTTGCTTCAGACATCCATTCAATCTTTGATTGAAACATTATATTATTTGTGTAGGACATTTTATATTCCTGCAGGTAACTTATTTGAATCTTTTATTTATTT
Organism: Dreissena polymorpha; assembly: GCF_020536995.1. Taxonomy (NCBI): domain Eukaryota; kingdom Metazoa; phylum Mollusca; class Bivalvia; order Myida; family Dreissenidae; genus Dreissena; species Dreissena polymorpha. Next base: position 30,136,742 of record NC_068361.1, read on the forward strand.
TATCTGTCAATTGTTTGTATTGTTATTTAAGACATCTGACGGTTACGGTTGTGTTTATTAGTTATTTATTAAAATAACTTATTGCGAGTAATATTCACACCGCCATGCAACGCTAGTCATTATTAATGTGTATTTCATTTGAATGCATACATATATTATCTTGATTGCATAATTACCTAATTACCTAATTGCATGTATTAATTGTTTCTATTTCAGATACCTTTATCGATCTATTAAAACTTTAAACCTCGATTGATTCGATAGTTTGTCGTCGAACCCAAAGTATGCAAATTGCGCGTAGCTAGGCCGGCAACACTATATAAACACTAAGACATACATATATATTTTCTATTTTTAAATATATACCTCATTTCCACACAAGCATAGAGGTCTCAGACACAAACAACGAATCATTACATCCGTATAATATTATGCACGGACTTGTAAACTTTTACCCGTTTAAATATTTTTTGTTTAAAAACTATCGGTAAGATCGACAATATATGCTAATATTGTTAATATAATCCGATCTGCATGTGTAAGGGAACTGATCAATGTTGCTTTATGCTTTCTGGTGGTTTATCAAAAAATATCAGTGAATTTAAACTGATAATTCACCGTTTAAAACCGTACAATTAACAGTGAAAATAATTGAAAAATTTAATTGTTTTACCGGAAATATATTTTGGGGAAAAATACCAAAATAATCATTTGTAAGCATAAAATAAACATAACATTTGTTGGATTCGGTGAAATATCAATTTTAAACAAGGTCCAGATGTTGTAAACGCGAATAATTCGTTGAAGAAGCTATATTCAATAAAATAAGATTTGAAAAACGTGCCATTGCAAATAAAGACAGAGAGAGAGAGGCACATATATTTTCAGATTTTTTCTAAATTTAATACTTCTTTTCTACAAAAAAGAAGCATTATTAAACGCGTACTTGTAAACAGCTTTCAATGTTTTTCCTCAAAACTATCAAGATCGATACAATATGCTTACATTGTTTATTAAATATAAGATTTACAAGTTTAGGGCAACTGATCAATGTTTAATGATTTAATTCAATTTAATAAAGCGCAAAGAAATCACACTGTACAAAGGAAATATTAGCTCACTTTAATATTAGCAACAAATGTGTTGGTTTAACGTATATTATTTGTTACACAACACAAATTTAATCATTGATTTACAAATTAACAGACTATTGATTCATTTATGAACATTTGATAACTAAATAACGCCCATATGTTTTAAACGCAAAACATAATAAAAATGTCGTTAAAGAAGATAAAGTTAAGATCTTGCAAACGTGCCATTTTATAAAAAGTGAAAATACAAATTATATTTTTCTATCTATATATACACAACATTATCTATACGGTCGGCGTTTTATCGTCTGCCTTTTAACGAGCGCGCTATAATTTTATTGAAGTCAGTCGCAATTGCCGCAGAAACATGATTTTATTTTACTTGATCTCATACCATAAAGACTCTTACATAGTGTATAAAGTTTATCATTTCGTAATAGTGTATTCAAAGTACACGAGTTATTTAATCATTATATAGATTTTAATATTAGACTATATTTTTAATGAAACGACGGTAATGATAGCAAGAAATATCTTTAAAAAAATGATGTTCTTCATATATCCTGATTTCGATATCCAGTACATGTACGCGTATATTCAAACTGCGTGTGTTCGTAGATTTAACTGATACTGCTTTGGATCTAATCACACGTTTATGCGTTTGTTTTCAGCGCGTTTTCTAAATGAAAAATCAAACCACAATGACGGTGTAACACGTCCCGTTAATTTTAATGAACTCAACCATTAAGCAATAAATTACATCATTCATGAATGTAAATCCAATTGACATCACGCCTGGACACTTAATCACGTGGCTTATGCCTAAGTCACAGATAGACAACGATCACCTTCCGATCAGCGGCCGACGTATTTTTCCGCTAATCGGGCTGGCGACCGGCCGATGATCGCACGGAAACCGGCACAATTTGTAGCATCGGGCGGCGTCTGGATTAATTTTAAGTCTCACTTAAAATTTTACCCGACGTCTTGCCCGGGAAGGAATCGAGTTGAGATCGAAACAAGATCGGACGATCAACGCACGGGTATCGCCCGGCGATCGCCCGACATCGGATTTATTGAACGTGTATCGGCAAAAGTAGAGGTATTTCCCAGAGGCATATACATCGGCCGGCGACCGCTTGATTGCCGGAGGGCCTCCGCACGATGCTCAACGGACGCCGGACGATGCTCGTGATGATGCACGTACAATGAATCCGATGTCAGGCGCACGCCGGGCGATAACCGTTCGTTGATCGTCCGATCTTTTTTCGATCTCAACTCGATTCCTTCCCGGGCCCGATGTCGGGTAAAACAAACTATGATATAAAAAAATATTCCAGACGCCGCCCGGTGCTACAAAATTATCCGATGTGCGTGCGATCATCGGCCGGCGCCAGCACGATGAGCGGATAAAAACGTCGGCCGCTGATCGGACGGTGATCGGCGTCTTTTTGTGACTGAGGTTTTAAACTTTGTCAATCATCGGACGGCGGACGGCTCCGACGTGTCCAGTCTTCCCGATGCCTGTAGATCGGACACATCGGCCGGCGATCGGATTATCTGTAAGTGAGGCATAAGCGGTTAGAAAATATCAAAGTGTCTTCTTTGCCTACAGATTACGCGATATTGCGGGTGATTTTTATGGACTTTTTAATCCCCTATAACACTGGTTAAAGGGGATTGTGTCATTAAGGTATAATGGAAATGCATAAATTATTAGTTAAAATAATATTAGCTATCTATTACCGGTATTTCGGTACGCTAAACACGCTTTCAAACGCGTGCGCGTTTACCGAATTCTAGCATGTAACAACGTGAAAATTAACACGTCTTCACTGGTATGTACACATGTTATGTACTAAAATATTAACGACACATTTTTCCCCACATAGTTTGAACACGAAAAAGCGCTGTATACCTGGCATTTCGTTTAGATTTTACACTCTCTCGACGCCGAGTGGGTACCGAAATCCCGATGTTCTAACGTATAAAAGTGGATTTCGTTAAGTTACGCAAAGTGGGTACCATTCCATATTGTTGTTCATATACACGTGACCTAATCCTCACTTAATAGTGCTTATATGTCATTAAAAGTTCTGAAATAAATTAATGTTGTTTAAGGGGGATTTCGGTAATTCTAAACATTGAAGCTTACACTCGTTCTTGTCAAGACCACATTTCCGCGTTGGAAATGGTATACATTCAATTCCCCTAACTTATCTTTTGATCTCCAAGTGTGGATTAAAAGCGCTAATTGATGTCACCATATGTCTGCACATGTGTAGATACCGTCATTAAGATAATATATCACTCGTCAAATTCTAATAACAGGTATAATGGAAATCAAGACCTTAGTCGTGCTGAGTTTGTATTACTCTTAAAATAATGCAGATTAACTTAGCTTCTATTAATAACCTTATAACTGATAAAAATATAATAAAACAATAAACACGAACTATTATGTGATGATCAGATCAATAACATTTAATGTTAAATGGCCGATGATCGCACGGAAACCGGCACAATTTGTAGCATCGGGCGGCGTCTGGATTAATTTTAAGTCTCACTTAAAATTTTACCCGACGTCTTGCCCGGGAAGGAATCGAGTTGAGATCGAAACAAGATCGGACGATCAACGCACGGGTATCGCCCGGCGATCGCCCGACATCGGATTTATTGAACGTGTATCGGCAAAAGTAGAGGTATTTTCCAGAGGCATATACATCGGCCGGCGACCTCTTGATTGCCGGAGGGCCTCCGCACGATGCTCACCGGACGCCGGACGATGCTCGTGATGATGCACGTACAATGAATCCGATGTCAGGCGCACGCCGGGCGATAACCGTTCGTTGATCGACCGATCTTTTTTCGATCTCAACTCGATTCCTTCCCGGGCCCGATGTCGGGTAAAACAAACTATGATATAAAAAAATTATTCCAGACGCCGCCCGGTGCTACAAAATTATCCGATGTGCGTGCGATCATTGGCCGGCGCCAGCACGATGAGCGGATAAAAACGTCGGCCGCTGATCGGACGGTGATCGGCGTCTTTTTGTGACTGAGGTTTTAAACTTTGTCAATCATCGGACGGCGGACGGCTCCGACGTGTCCAGTCTTCCCGATGCCTGTAGATCGGACACATCGGCCGGCGATCGGATTATCTGTAAGTGAGGCATAAGCGGTTAGAAAATATCAAAGTGTCTTCTTTGCCTACAGATTACGCGATATTGCGGGTGATTTTTTATGTACTTTTTAATCCCCTATAACACTGGTTAAAGGGGATTGTGTCATTAAGGTATAATGGAAATGCATAAATTATTAGTTAAAATAATATTAGCTATCTATAACCGGTATTTCGGTACGCTAAACACGCTTTCAAACGCGTGCGCGTTTACCGAAATCTAGCATGTAACTACGTGATAATTAACACGTCTTCACTGGTATGTACACATGTTATGTACTAAAATATTAACGACACATTTTCCCCACATAGTTTGTACACGAAAAAGCGCTGTATACCTGGCATTTCGTTTAGATTTTACACTCTCTCGACGCCGAGTGGGTACCGAAATCCCGATGTTCTAACGTATAAAAGTGGATTTCGTTAAGTTACGCAAAGTGGGTACCATTCCATATTGTTGTTCATATACACGTGAAATAATCCTCACTTAATAATGCTTATATGTCATTAAAAGTTCTGAAATAAATTAATGTTGTTTAAGGGGGATTTCGGTAATTCTAAACATTGAAGCTTACACTCGCACTTGTCAAGACCACATTTCCGCGTTGGAAATGGTATACATTCAATTCCCCTAACTTATCTTTTGATCTCCAAGTGTGGATTAAAAGCGCTAATTGATGTCACCATATGTCTGCACATGTGTAGATACCGTCATTAAGATAACATATCACTCGTCAAATTCTAATAACAGGTATAATGGAAATCAAGACCTTAGTCGTGCTGAGTTTGTATTACTCTTAAAATAATGCAGATTAACTTTGCTTCTATTAATAACCTTATAACTGATAAAAATATAATAAAACAATAAACACGAACTATTATGTGATGATCAGATCAATAACATTTAATATAATTGGATCATTTACGCTAATTATTACCCCCCCCCCGCCCAAAAAATAAATAACAATACAATCTATTCCAATGCCGATATTGGTGTTGTGTGATATAGTTCTCAATTCATTAATCGTGTTTTAATATCCATTTTAGAAGTTCTGGGTTATTTTTTAAAAATAAAAACATGACTTACCTGACTTATTGCAAATATTGTCCATATCAGTAACCAGCGCTTTTGCCAACCAGTGACTGCTCATGCGCGAAAAATACCGATTGTAAACGTTATAAGTGTTACTGTTACTGATTACTTCTGTTTCTATTTGAATCATTTTAAATAATTGATTATTAATTGATTGGTTATTACGGATTAATATATAAGTTGAAAAGTTTACTTTTTAAAACTAAACATCTCCATGACTGCATTACTGACTCTGTAAGCTGTCTGTGAGTTGTTTTCGTTTATTAAATTTTTGACAGGAGTGGTTGTACTGTATGTTTTTGTATATAAATTTCACAAAAAACATATCCCGACACAATTGTGCTTCACTGAGGATGTGGTTTTAAGACAAGATGATTTTTATTGTTTAACGCGTTTTAATTAAACGACGATCCTCCCACAATGCGCGAAAATAGGTTGCCGTTTTAAAACAATATTTGTGTGGTTAGAATTATCACTGACTAACATTTTAATGAATTCTCATGTCATTATAATGTACTTATATACTATATAAACAAACATTACGGCTCTCATAGAATAAAAAACAACAAAACAAAAAACACGACACTTCCGCTTTTTCTCTCAATCTGCACGCTCACTGTAAAGGTATTCTGAAAATATTTTATTTGAAAAATACTGTTTCTATCGATAATTAATTACGACACATTTCTTCGTTATCAAACACGAGAATTAGGTCGGACAATAAAAGTGTGATCGTGTTTCACGTCAATCCCTTCATTTAATATTGAATTATGTTTATCCCACAAACAGTATCCTACAGATATTTTTTTCAGTATTTGTGTTAGGATTTGCAATAAGAGATGATATTTCTTAAATAACATATACTTTAGTTTGATACACAATACAAGTAAAAAATAATTATAACGTTCAAACTGAAAATGGATAACACACGGATAAGCAAGGATCTATAAATAAATATTGTATGACACACCTAACTATGTTAGGCTCCGCCCATTCAGCGCTTTTCAGCGGTATGGACAAATGCGCATGCGTAGCGATTAATCGCGTAAAATCGCTCAACAAAAGTAGTTGCGCAATTCAACGGATGAAAACGCTTTAAAACCGATGAAATCTGTTAAAAACGCTTAATAACCGCTGAAAATCTATTAAGCGATTAAATATGTTAAAAACACTTATTTTTTTAGCGTTTGTTAAGCGATTAATCGCGGAACACAGTCGCTAACTCTACTGTAACACAATAAAACATTGTTTTCGCAAAGTGCGTAGAAAATTCACTTTGCACATTTTAGTATACGTTCAGGGTCATATCATTTCTACCGGTTTTTTTAGTTTTGATTGTTTATGAGTTGGGCGTAATACATGTATTTGTTATCGTTGTGCGATGGAAAAAACTGGTTATTCAGGTTTTGAAGGTGGTGCATGTTCAATGGTGCGGAAATCAAGATTTCCTCGTGGACAGATTTGTAGGTTAGGTCATTCGACAGGCAAGCAGGGGAGAACGTTGACGTGATTGAAATCGTTTTATTAGCTCATCTATTTTTTGAAAAAAAATTATGAGCTATTGTCATCACCTTGGCGTCGGCGTCGGCGTCCGGTTAAGTTTTGCGTTTAGGTCCACTTTTCTCAGAAAGTATCAATGCTATTGCATTCAAACTTGGTACACTTACTTACTATCATGAGGGGACTGGGCAGGCAAAGTTAGATAACTCTGGCGTGCATTTTGACTGAATTATGTGCCCTTTTTATACTAAGAAAATTGAAAATTTTGGTTAAATTTTGCGTTTAGGTCCACTTTTTCAGAAAGTATCAATGCTATTGCATTCAAACTTGGTACACTTACTTACTATCATGAGGGGACTGAGCAGGCAAAGTTAGATAACTCTAGCGTGCATTTTGACAGAATTATGTGCCCTTTTTATACTTAGAAAATTGAAAATGTTGGTTAAGTTTTGTGTTTAGGTCCATTTTATTCCTTAAGTTTCAAAGCTATTGCTTTGATACTTGCAACACTTACTAACTATCATAAGGGGACTGTGCAGGCAAAGTAAGGTAACTCTGACTGGCATTTTAACAGAATTATGTGCCCTTTTATACTTAGAAAATTGAAAATTTGGTTATGTTTTGTGTTTAGGTCCACTTTATTCCTACAGTATCAAAGCTATTGCTTTCATACTTGCAACACTTAGTAACTATTGTACTGTATGTTTTTGTATATAAATTTCACAAAAAACATATCCCGACACAATTGTGCTTCACTGAGGATGTGGTTTTAAGACAAGATGATTTTTATTGTTTAACGCGTTTTAATTAAACGACGATCCTCCCACAATGCGCGAAAATAGGTTGCCGTTTTAAAACAATATTTGTGTGGTTAGAATTATCACTGACTAACATTTTAATGAATTCTCATGTCATTATAATGTACTTATATACTATATAAACAAACATTACGGCTCTCATAGAATAAAAAACAACAAAACAAAAAACACGACACTTCTGCTTTTTCTCTCAATCTGCACGCTCACTGTAAAGGTATTCTGAAAATATTTTATTTGAAAAATACTGTTTCTATCGATAATTAATTACGACACATTTCTTCGTTATCAAACACGAGAATTAGGTCGGACAATAAAAGTGTGATCGTGTTTCACGTCAATCCCTTCATTTAATATTGAATTATGTTTATCCCACAAACAGTATCCTACAGATATTTTTTTCAGTATTTGTGTTAGGATTTGCAATAAGAGATGATATTTCTTAAATAACATATACTTTAGTTTGATACACAATACAAGTAAAAAATAATTATAACGTTCAAACTGAAAATGGATAACACACGGATAAGCAAGGATCTATAAATAAATATTGTATGACACACCTAACTCTGTTAGGCTCCGCCCATTCAGCGCTTTTCAGCGGTATGGACAAATGCGCATGCGTAGCGATTAATCGCGTAAAATCGCTCAACAAAAGTAGTTGCGCAATTCAACGGATGAAAACGCTTTAAAACCGATGAAATCTGTTTAAAACGCTTAATAACCGCTGAAAATCTATTAAGCGATTAAATATGTTAAAAACACTTATTTTTTAGCGTTTGTTAAGCGATTAATCGCGGAACACAGTCGCTAACTCTACTGTAACACAATAAAACATTGTTTTCGCAAAGTGCGTAGAAAATTCACTTTGCACATTTTAGTATAAGTTCAGGGTCATATCATTTCTACCGTTTTTTTTAGTTTTGATTGTTTATGAGTTGGGCGTAATACATGTATTTGTTATCGTTGTGCGATGGAAAAAACTGGTTATTCAGGTTTTGAAGGTGGTGCATGTTCAATGGTGCGGAAATCAAGATTTACTCGTGGACAGATTTGTAGGTTAGGTCATTCGACAGGCAAGCAGGGGAGAACGTTGACGTGATTGAAATCGTTTTATAAGCTCATCTATTTTTTGAAAAAAAATTATGAGCTATTGTCATCACCTTGGCGTCGGCGTCGGCGTCCGGTTAAGTTTTGCGTTTAGGTCCACTTTTCTCAGAAAGTATCAATGCTATTGCATTCAAACTTGGTACACTTACTTACTATCATAAGGGGACTGGGCAGGCAAAGTAAGATAACTCTGGCGTGCATTTTGACTGAATTATGTGCTCTTTTTATACTAAGAAAATTGAAAATTTTGGTTAAATTTTGCGTTTAGGTCCACTTTTTTCAGAAAGTATCAATGCTATTGCATTCAAACTTAGTACACTTACTTACTATCATGAGGGGACTGGGCAGGCAAAGTTAGATAACTCTAGCGTGCATTTTGACAGAATTATGTGCCCTTTTTATACTTAGAAAATTGAAAATGTTGGTTAAGTTTTGTGTTTAGGTCCATTTTATTCCTTAAGTTTCAAAGCTATTGCTTTGATACTTGCAACACTTACTAACTATCATAAGGGGACTGTGCAGGCAAAGTAATGTAACTCTGACTGGTATTTTAACAGAATTATGTGCCCTTTTTATACTTAGAAAATTGAAAATTTGGTTATGTTTTGTGTTTAGGTCCACTTTATTCCTACAGTATCAAAGCTATTGCTTTCATACTTGCAACACTTAGTAACTATTGTAAGGGGACTGTGCAGGCAAAGTTATGAAACTCTGACTGGCATTTGGACGGAATTATGGGCCCTTTATACTTAGAAAATTGAAAGTTTGGTTAAGTTTGGTGTTTTGGTGCACTTTACCCCTAAAGTATCATAGATATTGCTTTCATACTTGGAACACTCGCAAACTATCATAAGGGTACAGTAAAAGGACAAGTTGCATAACTCTGGATGTCATTTTTAAGGAATTATGGCCCTTTTTGACTTAGTAACTTTGAATATATGGTTAAATTTCGTGTTCCGATCCACTTTACTTCGTAAGTATAAAGGCTATTGCTTTCAAACTTCAAATACTTAAATGCTATCATGAGGTTACTGTACGTGGCAAGTTGAATTTTACCTTGACCTTTGAATGACCTTGACTGTCAAGGTCAAATCATTAATTTTTGCTAAAATTGCCATAACTTCTTTGACAAAACGACTCTTACGTGACATACCACAATAGACTCCACCCAAACCATTGCCGTGCCCCCCCCCCCCGATATTATTATTTTTTTCCTTTGTTTCGCATTTTTGGAAGATAATGTAATAAATGTCCACACCCCCACACAATGCACCCCTCTTCACTCCACCCCTCCCTCCTTTGTGATTGAAAATGAGAGTCCCTTCACCTTTAAAAAGAAAATAGATGAGCGGTCTGCACCCGCAAGGCGGTGATCTTGTTTTTCTTTTTAACCACATTTAATTGTGAAATTTGATTTATTTTTGTACAGTCTTCGCATTTGCCATTTGTGAAATATAGACGGAAGAGAGGCGTGATCGCATCGCCGGCGGGGACAAGGCTGAAACAGTAAATGGAAACATGGAGCGACCACGTGGTAGTGGTCAAGAAGGTAGGTCCTCGGGGGATAGGGAATAATTGTTTGACGTGTTTGGCTTATTTAGAAGCTTCTTTGATTCTCAGTTGTCATCGATAAAAAGGGAAATTACAAGCAATAAAACTGTTGATAAAATTAAGGTGCCTTTTTTCAAGAGTTCCTCGTATAAACATCAGTTCGTATTCAATACTGAACTTTGCTCTAGGCTAAAATGCATGGACAGTGATAGTCTTGACTTTGCTAAAAAAAGACGAAAAAAGGTTTGAAAAAGCTAACTTACAGGCATAAACTTGTCAGGTTGGCTGATTCTTGCCCAGTTGGCTTGGACACTGTTGCTGAATGAAAAACCAGTTATAGGGTCGGGCAGTAACGAAGAAAAAAACAACAAAACCGAGGCTAGAGCTGTAAAAAATTAAATATAAATTAGTCCTTCTAAGTCGTTGAATGCACGTTCTGTTTCAAATCGTTTGGCTGACCGACCATCGGCTTCCACTTTCCTGACTCCACCAGCGCAGGATCCTTTTGTTTGTCCTCTTTTCCCTACTCGACCATTGGCTATGGGGGTGGAGCGCAAACTGTTTTGTCGACCCTATCCATTTAGAACCGGCGCCAACACCATGCGTTTCGCTTGTTGACCACAGGGCCATTTTTGGTCCGAGTGCGAGTGGATTAGCCGTTTCCAGTGAAAGGTCATGCCTAGACGAATGACAAATGTGTATCTAGAAATAATCAATCCGCTTTAAAGAATATAGATTATGTTTACGAGTCGGTGCAGAATATGTTAAATAAAAGCTTTATTGTAGAACCAATAGACATACCGGATGATGGTAGTCTATTTAGTGTATCCATGAATGAAGCCGGTTGATTTTAGATTAACGATTTGTTAATAAACACAGTTTGAAAGAAAACATGACTTTTGAATACACGAAAACTGGAATTGTTAATTTGATACGAATTGTTTTTGCTTCAAATTTGATTTGCCAAAAGGTTATTTTCGTTTAGACATATTTTCTGCACAGCAGAACTATTTGGGATTTCTTAAAATGGTCAATACTATGTTTATACTGTTGTCCCGTTTTGTTTGTCGTGTGCTCCCTTTTGTTTTGTAAATTGTCTAAGGGAGATCTTAAAATACTGGCGTTTTAATTGCATAAAAACTGTTATGTTTTTATATGATGATTGGGGTACTAATTATATTATGACAAATACAACAAAAGACGCAAATTGTGTTCGAAATACATTAGAGGAAGCTTGACTTGTGATCAATGAGGAAAAGTCAATATGGGTACTAGTGCAGAGGCTAAAATGGGTAGGAATATTCGGGGATAAGCACGTGTTTTCTATCGAAATTTCCGAAAGGAAAATTCTGGATTTAACAAATTCTCTTTTAAAGGTATTTTCTTTCATGCCAATAGTTTCGACTAGGGATTGAGCTAGATGTACGAGGAAGATTGTTTCTATGATACCTATTATAGGTAGTTTAGCAAGGTTAATGACTAGATTTCTTAATTCCGAAATCGCTTGGGATAGATTTATAGCACTTATCCAGATAGATTATGTATTTCCAAATTAAGATGTTGGTTAAATCACATAGATGGCATACACTCAAGACCTCTTAGTACATTTACAAGTGTCGAAGTTTACAGTGATGCAAGTGGGTTAGCCTGTGGGGCTTACATTGTTTATAGGCCAGGTTTCATTTGTCATGATATATGGTCGAATGATGATGACGATAAAAGTTCTACTTAAAGAAAAATTAAAGCAGTATTTCTCGCTTTACAGGCATATGAAATGTTTTAAGGGGGGGGGGCTGTAAAGTGGTTTTCTGACTCTCAATCATTTTACAGGTGTTAAAGGTAAGAAGTTCTGATCTTATGTTATATCATCTAACTCTAAGCATTTAAGTATTTATTTGAAGATGAATATAGGACTTGAAATACCATGGGTCCCCAGAGAATTAAACTCCATTGCCGACATTATAAGTACAATGAACAATACAGATGAATGGGAAGTTTCACGATATTTCTTTCAGTATTTGAATGGCATCTAGAGTCCATTTTCTATTGATCACTTTGCTACGTTTACAAATAAAAAAAGACTTGGAGATATAATTCAAAATTCTATGGTTTTGAAACGGAAGCAGGTGATTGCTAAACCCAGTTTTGGGGTGCAGATTTGAATTGTTTGGTACCACCTTTTTATCTGGTACGAAAAAAACAAGTATGCACCTTCTAGAATTGGGCGTGCATGGCGTTTTGGTGGTACCCAAATGGCCTAGTTTAGCCTTTTGGCCTTTCTTATTTGAGGCCGGCAATAAAACAAAGCACTTTGTGAAGTTTTTTTATTGTGTTCGACAAAGGGTAGACTATTTTTATGAGTAACAGCCACTCTGATTTAAGCTCAAGACGTTTTTCAAGTTAAGTTCTTGCTATTTTAATATCACTATATTATATGTGCATTGATATGTGATTTGTGAATTGGTAACATGTATGTTTTCAACTGGAAAAGTTATGGTATATATATATATATATATATATATATATATATATATATATATATATATATATATATATATATATATATATATATATATATATATATTGAGATTGTTCATGTGTGGTTATTTGTATGTATGATTGACTGGATGTTGTTTTGTATGTATAGAAGCCATGTTTGGTCAATGTTTTATTTGACAGGTATCGTTTGCACCTGGTGCTTACGAAGTCGTGTACAGTACACGAGGGATGGAAGATTTGCAAAAAAGAAAACAAATGACGTAATTATTTTCAAGGATAATATTTGCAAAAATGAAAGCAATGGTTAGAATGAATAATTTTAAAATTATAATACTTGCACAAAAGAGAGCAAAGGTAATTCAACTTAAAACTTGCAAAAAGGAAAAGCGAGGAAAACGTTTTTTTATTACATTAAGTCAATAAACAGTATAAATGTATTCTTTTATTGGAAATCATTAATACATTTGACATATTCCTTTAATATGGGTCGCTGGATCAACAGAGAATATCTCAGAATTGCAAACGTTGCAAATAAATTTTGGAGGATTTCGTTAAAACATATAAATCAGATAGCACCTACAAACACTATAATACTTATTTCAAAGCATATAGTGCATGGTGTAGAAAATACGACTTTAATCCTATGCCATCTACAGAATATCGTGTCAGTCTGTTCTTGGCTACAATTAAAAATTCATGTCCGTCTGCTTTATAAATTAACGCGATTTTAAATGGTATTTCATGGGCTCATATAATTGCGGGAATTTGTGATCCTTACGATTCTGATCTGGCTATTTTTGCTAAAAATGGATTGAAAAGTCAAATTCAAAACCACCAGTTCAAAAACTTGCAATAACTATTGAGGATATTTAAAAAAGATTGGAAACTCAAATTCTTAATTGGGTTTGAGATTTGTCACAATGTGTTTGGTATATTGTTCATTCTTTTAGATTTAGAGAATTGGTTTCTTTAAAAGATGCGATATAACATTGTTTTTTTAGGATAGTGCTTAGATTAATAGTTTTAAGAGTAAAATTGTGCAATGGCGAACAGTTGATAATTTGTAAAACTAATACAGATTTATGTCCTGTCTTCTACTTGCAAAAATATATCTTTTCAGCAACTATTCCAGATACTTCAAAATGTTTTTTTGGTTAGGAACATAAACAATAGTAAGAAATTGAATAAAGACGTTTTAGTTGGCTCGAAGCAGATGAGTTACTGTAGAGAACGAGAAACGTCGACCTACGACCAACTTCGTGATATTGGACTTAATCCTTATGTTTACGGTCTGCATTAATTTCAGTCATTGGGAGCAACTGCTGCTGCAAATAGCGCTGTGGCTGATCAATTGTTTAAAATGTATAAGCGTTGGAAAACTGATTATGCTAAGGATCGATACGTGAGAGCTTCGGAAGAAACACAACAAATTGTTTCTTCTCATTTGGGTTTGTAAATATATATGGTACTTGATGTTGTTTAATGTTACTTATACATTATATTTTGCCCGTTCTTTTGTGTCGATAAAATACCCTGCTTGTCGTGACACATAAACAAACGTGCTTGTTTTTATTCTAAATGGTAAGATGATAAATAATGTGTGTTTGTCGTAAAATGTAATGAAATATAAAATATAAATGTATTTATTATCGTTGAGTGATTGAATAAGCAGGTTTTATAGGTTTTGAAGGTGATGCATGTTCAATGGTGCGGAAATCAAGATTTCCTCGTGTACAGAATTGTAGGTTTGGTCACAGTCCGAGAACGGTACTTAACTTACATCGATACACACTCAATTCACACTCCATATAATGAAATAACGCCATGATAGATTTCGTACGAGATGAATGAGGAACACATCATTTTTATTATACGCCCGTTTTTTAAAAACGGGACGTCCACAGCAGTTTCCTCTCTCTAATTCAAATAGTTTTCATCCGATCTTCACCAAACTTGGTCAGAAGTTGTGTCTAGACAATATCTAGGTCAAGTTTGACTATGGGTCATGTCGGGTCAAAACCGAGGTCACGGCAAATAGTGCATTTCAAGGTTTAAGCATGGTGTCCGCTCTCTAATTCACACTCCATATAATAAAATAACGCCATGATAGATTTCCTACGAGATGAATGAGGAGCACATCATTTTTATTATACGCCCGTTTTTTTAAAAACGGGACGTATTATAGCTTTACCTTTGGCGTGCGGCGGGCGGCGGGCGGCAGGCGGCGGGCGGCGGGCGTCGAGCGGCGTCCACAGCAGTGTTCTCTCTCTAATTCAAATAGTTTTCACCCGATCTTCACCAAATTTGGTCAGAAGTTGTGTCTAAATGATATGTAGGTCAAGTTCAAATATGGATCATGCCGGGTCAAAACCTAGGTCACGAGGTTACTTAGTGCATTTCAAGCATTTAGCATGGTGTACGCTCTCTAATTGAAGTAGTTTTCATCTGATCTTCACCAAATTTAGTCAAATGTTACATCTAAATGATATATAGGTCAAGTTCAAATATGGGTCATGCCGGGTCAATTACTAGGTCTTGAGGTCACCTAGTGCATTTCAAGCATTGAGCATGGTGTCCAAAACCTTCGAACGGGCGTATCTTGTGACAGTTTGGCACTCTTGTTAAAATGAATGCATGTATTGTTCAACACACCTTTTAAGAAAATACTGATGTTTACAAACCAAATACATGTGTATAAAGATCTAATGGTAAGAATCGCGTTCTTTATATTTTAATTTCGATTGTGTTCTCATTTTAAACGACTACAACAATTATATGAGAGCAATTCCATATGAAAAATGTATATTGTATAGCTGCTAAAAGCATATATATATATATATAACTTTTGGAACAAATTACACCAAATAAAAGTAATCACAAATACATGTTTTTTTCAATTAATAAATTTATTATCTTAAAGTTTTTATTATATAACTGATTTTAACAACGGTTGTTAGCACGTGCTCTTGACATGTGTAAGTATCTACACAAGATATACTTGTTCTAAAATTCACTTTATCAATTATTAAATCGGCGGCACGCATACATATGATTTTGTCAAGCCTTCTTTTTCGTAAGTGTGATTATATGATTTACAATTGGAAGGAGTTTTGTTTTTGTTTTTTGCAAAATATCTTTCATTATAGAATGCGATCGTCGTTATATTTCGTTGTACGTGTATTATAATCATGTCCTATTCATATGCATGAATGTCGGTATTTTTAGCTTATATTATACTTTATCTTAATAGCCTCATCAGCGTTTATTTTATTGAGACTGACATTTGTTTCCCATAAATTACCTGATTATATGTATACATGATATATATTTAATATTAATTTTCTCGTCCATTACTTCTTGATTGGAATATCAATCCTCATTTTTTTTAAAAATTGTAGAAAAATTCAAACACATCTTAATTCGTATGTTATGCAGTGATTTAAAGTTTATGTCATTCTTCGAAAACGAGGTGCCCTTTCAAGTTTTAGTTAATACTACTTGTTGTAATTCAGCTATTTTAATAGTGAACTGCGACTACCTTTTCAAATATAATATACCTCATCCTTATATACACTACATACTTATCTGCACCAACACTTTTTTTCAATTTAGTGACGTATTGTATAACTTATAACGTATAGTATCGAGGCATTAGACGACAACGATATTGCTATACATGCGAGTATTGCGATCAAACAAGTAGTTATTGTTACGGTTGGAACAATGTCATTAATATGCGCTTTATTTGCTTTGCGCATGTATTCGTAAACGATTTAAATGACTTTGAATGTACTATATTTTGTCAAATTGAATATGTTAGAAATATAATTAACTTGTTCGATAGCAGTCGTCTTAAGTTCGACTATTTATTATCGTACGGTTTAAATATATTTAAGTTTTAACCATTTTGGTGACATGACAGATGTCAATATATTGTTTGTTTCATCATATTTTCCAGTTGTTCAAAATACGAAGCTTATAACATCTTTTTAGTTCGTGCATGTTGTAGCACAAATTACGCTACAGACAGACATAGCTTGTGAAAGCGTTATGACTTACCATCCAAGTGAAATTATTACAAACACATGCAAGCATATACTTTTATTGTTTTTAATTTGCACTTACAAATAATGAATGCAAATAAAATAATGACTGGAGATAAGCGGAGGAGAATTTAACGAGTCTGTTATGACTGAACAATAAATATGAATGTTCTGAAGGAGAGTTATATGATAATTCTATAAGCGTTATCAGCAGGAAGTGGTAAATTTATGAACATGTTTATAGTTTGATATGATGTTTATGATATAGAAGATCAATACAGATTCCTTTGCAATAAAATACACACAGAGCGTATTATTTCAAGAAATTACAGTCGACACAATTAATGAGGCATCGCTGTGCGATATCGTAATATAAGTTCGCGGTTAAAAAGTGAAAACCTTTTTCTGTTCACAGAAAATTAATTATGCTGGTCGAATTATGTTTGTTTCCATTAAATGTTTTATTCATATACAACAGACAATACGGGCAATTGAAAGTATATATCGTGTTGTGGAATAATCATTGATAAAAAACACGTGTTAATCGATGCGCAAAATGGATTTGTCACTCAATCATGGTCTTTCCAAGAAATCGACATTGTCCGCTAAATTCTTATGGAACTTCTTTTTTTATATTTATTTTGCCTTTTGTATTAGATTTCAATTTATTGCATTACTTTTAACTACGAATAACATGTATGTTGTTTTTCAAATTATAATCAAAGTGAACTGAACTATCCAACATTTGATTGTGAGAAAATCGAATGTATGGCTTTAGCGTTTTCACGAATAAAGGTCTTAATAAAAAAATATTAATGCCTTTAAATGTTGCCCTTATACACCAAGTGTTATATTAAAATTCGTTTTAAGAAAAAAAGACAAGTAAGCAAATAATATTTCCATTAACAAAAAGCAAGCGCTTCTTTCTAACATAAATTAAGTGTTAATATTTTCTCGTAAAAATAACGTGTTATGCATCCCGGATTTACGTACAATGCGTTCAGATATTAAAAAGAGTTGAAATATTAAGCTAGACTCGAGACAATTGCGAATTACTGTCAATCAGTTTAAACCAAGATTATTGGTGAAATTGTTTTTATGTACAATCCGATAACTTAAGAGCCATGCTGGCCAGTGTTCAACGCAAGAATGTACTAGGCTTAGTTTTTTGTTGTGTTAATATTTTTGTATAAAGTGGAAAGCTGAAGTAATATAAAACAATATCATAATATACAATAATTACATAATGTCAAACACATTCCTCGTGCCTTCGATGTCCTTGGTTTTTCATTGTATGTAATGTTATTGAACATTTTATTTTTTCGACACATGTCCTTAATAGGGTGCTGATCATCCGCAGACAAAGACAGCAGTTCCGAACATCTATTGAATCCTTGTCGGGTTGATATATTGACATGCTGGTATAAATACATGTTTCATCAAATATACAGCACACAAAATAAGATAAATTATATATTTATTGTGTATGCCAAGTGTCTTCCACTTGATTCTAGAGACGATGGTTAATAACTAACTCATTTGTAACTGTCGTTTGTATAACAATAAACTCATCAATTATCAGTTAAAATTAAGACAATTGTTATGTCTTTAGTTTCTGTTGTATAAAAACAAACACATCAACAACAATGATTTGATTCAGAAAACTATGGAATAAATAGAATGACGTATTATTAAAAGATATATGTAAGCTTATTAGCATTAATAAAAACATGAACAACTCGTCAAGGCTTGTAGTTAGGTTTTTGAAGCTTTAATAAATTAACTATTTTCTATTCAGCACTGGCATTCCCGATGATGAATATGTTGCTCTTTCGTATACAATAATTCCTTATTGTATCTGTAAGTATTTTCTAGCAAGTGTTGTACATAATTAAATTTCAAATCGATAGTTAATAAAAATGTTTATTAAACAAGAAGCGGACATGTATTCATATGTACAATAACAACGTATATGTAACTGAATTTAAGACCTCAATAAATTATATGTATATTTAATAAATGGTATTCAGACTGTATGTTTATTCCCGCTACACGATGCACAATCAAAACAAGCAAGGAATGCATTTTCCAATTTCGAAGCCAATTCTTATTAGTTCCACCATAAGGCCGCAGTGTGTCTCCCCATCTTACACATAACATCAAATAGGAAGCGGTTTTTTCCATTGTTCAAAAAGCGATACATCATTTGAATATTGCGGATTTGCTCTACACACTTTCGTCCAGATTGCCATTCTAGAGTAATCCATTCACAATTCACAGAGTGGATCTTCGGTGCCCCTCTCCGTATTTGCATGACTTATTTTATATGTAATCCATTCACAATTCACAGAGTGCATCTTCGGTGCCCCTCTCCGTATTTGCATGACTTATTTTATATGTAAGCCATTCACAATTCACAGAGGTGGATCTTCGGTGCCCCTCTCCGTATTTGCATGACTTATTTTATATGTAATCCATTCACAATTCACAGAGTGCATCTTCGGTGCCCCTCTCCGTAATTGCATGACTTATTTTTTTGGAATCCATTCACAATTCACAGAGTGGATCTTCGGTGCCCCTCTCCGTATTTGCATGACTTATTTTATATGTAATCCATTCACAATTCACATAGTGGATCTTCGGTGCCCCTCTCCGTATTTGCATGACTTATTTATATGTAATCATTAACATAAATTAAAACGGTTATGTACCTGTTTTAGTACAAACATCGATTAGAATTTATTTGTACAATCTACTGGTAGCAAATTGAGTCTGTATAGATAAATTATTATGCGCAAAAACAACACACGACATTAGTGTTTGAGGGTTTTTGTTCAGTGTTGTTTAGTTTTGTGTAGTTGTTTACATTTGAAGAAATGTTTTAAAATATCATTTTTTTGCCAATTAGATCTTAACAAGGGCTTTTAACTTTGACACAAACCATTTACAATACCGCAATATTTATCTTCTCACTTTTGTCAGACGCAATAGGTTCAGCATCGCCTTTGTTGTATTACTTCTGATTTCATAACAAACCATCTTGCCTTTTAAGAATTTCTGTACAAGACAACACCATAAGCCTCAGAAGATTACACATACTGTTTTTCGTTATGATAGGAAATGGTAAAAACATTGTTTATTACACGGACATGTATTGTAAGACGTCAATTTTTAAGAAGAGAGTATTACGTTTTATCAAACTTAGAGCGATGCAAAAACAAAAAAGCAAACTCGATTTCAATTTGAATAATATAATACGCACCTTCTGATAAAAGAGCCATGTTCTTTACTTCCATGAAGTCTGTCATACATGCTTGAAGATGAGATTACCTTATTAATTGACATCTCTTCTAGACGATGTGTGTTCCCCCCACTACATCACGTGGTATTGCGGTAAGAAAGACCTAGATCGGCTAGCACCAAGTGGCTTCTTTGCCAATAGATAACTCGATATCCCGGATGATTGTAATAAATTTGTTTTCATCCCCTTGTACGGCCTATTACAATTGTAAACGGGTTTGTGCCATTTATTTCTCATGCAAATTAACACAAAATTAGGTTGTAAAAGAACATTTAATTAGTTATCTATACGGGTATTTCAGTGCGTTTAACACGCTCTCAAAAGCTTGCGCACTTACCGAAATGTAACCTGTTACTATGTGTTATGGTGGAATTAGTAATAATACACGCCTCTTAACTGGTATACCATTTTATTTGAAACGAAATATTGCTTTATAACTGGGTTTATAATAAGTTAACAGGCTTTCTGACGACGAGCGGGTACCGCCGAAATACCCGATGTTTTACGCATACAAGTTATATTAATACTATACAACATTGCTTAGAGGACATTTATCAATCATTATAATTGAAAAAAAAACGACAAAATCAGTCTGGTCATTTTCTGACATAAATTAGCATTCAATGAAGGGGATTTTAGTCATGATACTTAATAAAGCTACCAGTATCAAACGCTCGCTCGGGTAACGACTTCTCCCAAGTTACCGCGTTTATAGGTGAGTACGAGTATGAGTAACAAATACCAATCTTCGAGTGCATGTATCAATAAGGTTTATTAGAATAGTAACATCACTATGTTTTAACATTTGTCTTACACAAACAGCAATTC